>NW_022989876.1:538863-587673 GCF_902827175.1 Gymnodraco acuticeps | reverse complement strand
TTTACATTCAAATCCCGCTCAAAACCAGGACGGTTTGGAAGTTGGCGCATGCGCAATTTATTTGCAGTCTCGACGCGGGGGAGTGTGGTTGTCTCCTCTCTGCTCTGACTGCAGCTGCGGCCAGACAACTGTCAGTCTGAGCGCCTGTGAGTACTATGGGAGGGAGGCGGGGCTCACGGCAGCACCGTGAGCTCGTTAACTGCAGAACAATGTGAGTCTCCAAACACCAGAAAAGTCCCTAATAACACCATTATAAATCGTTAGATTAGTCGTTAGTCGCTTTTGATACAAATAAGTAGCCGGAGGGTTTGGAAAGCCGCCAAATTTAACGAGAAAATAGCCAAGTTGGCAACACTGGTTGGTTGTAAGAGGGACGAGGTGCGTCACGTGGTAATGTATGATTGGTGCTCGAGTTGACTGCCTGAACTAGCTCGCAGGCTTCGCCCCATTATTGTACGGTGGCCGATAGGTGCAAACGCAGTAAAACGGCCCAAATGTGCATTTGTAAAAGAAAGATAGTGCTTCTTCTAAAGTTTGCTAATCTCTCTTTTAAGCAAGCTAACTTGTATGCAACTTTTGCTAAGCATTGACTGTTTTCACAAGTGTCAATTATCAAATTAATAATTTCAAATAACACAATATTCATCTAACGTTTGCTAACATTAGCCACCAGATGCTAACGGTAACACACAGGATCCCTGGCCGTTTCTGAATGTCGAGTAAACCTGCTGCAGAGCCACTATTTCAAGTATACTACGTCATCGAATGGCGCAGAAGGACTGTTTAAATGCATGTTAAATGCCCAGCATTTTACGTGGTATTCGACAGGGTTGCCCTATTTCCCCAAAATTATTTATTCTGACCACCCAAGTTTTAACAACGCTTATTATAAAGAATCACAAAATATTAGGCATTACCCTCTTTGACAAAGAATTTAAAATTAGTCAACTCGCGGATGACACATCCATTTTCCTAAAGAATAAATCCATGGTAAAGGAAACTCTTAACACAATTTCAATTTTTTCAAAAGCATCAGGGTTATCTCTTAATCTTTCAAAATGTGAATTACTCCCTATCCATTCATGTGATGATTCCATTATTGACTTTATTAGAGTGGTACCTGAAGTGAAATATTTAGGAATAACATTATCTAAAAAGTATATCAGGAGAGAAGATCTTAATATTTGTAACCGTATCACAGATATGAAGAAATCTCTCAGTCGTTGGTTAACTAGAGATCTTACTATTTTTGGCAGAGTTCTTCTTACTAAAGCAGAAGGTATATCTAAACTTATTTATCCATGCCACTCATGTTTTGTCTCTTCGGCCAATATTTTAAAAAAAAACTCAATTATTTTCCAATTCTTGTGGAGAAATAAAACTCACTACATTAAAAAGTCACAGCTTGTTAAACAATATGATAAAGGTGGAATTAAAGCTTTAGACTTTGAATCGATGATTGGAACAATTAAAATAAAATGGTTGAAAGCTTTTTTGTCCCAGCCAGAATCCATGTGGTTCCATATTCCAAAGGCCATATTTAAACGTCTAGGAGGGTTTGATTTTCTTTTAAAATGTGATTTTGAGGTTAATAAGATTCCGACCAAATTGTCACATTTTCATAAGCAGATACTGCATTATTGGAAAATGATATTTACCCACAATTTTTCTCCTCATGGATCTACTTTATGGAACAATAGAGTGATTATTATAAACAGAAAATCCTTGTTTAGGAGTGATTGGCATGAGAGGGGTATTTTGTTTGTTAGTGATTTACTAGATTGCAATGGTAAACTGCTAGATGTTTTGGCTTTTTCAACGAAATACAATATAACGTGTACTGCTAAAGATTATAACAAAATCTGTAAAGCAATTCCTGTACCACTTATTGAAATGATTCATAATACTTTACTGTACTCAAATGTTGTATCAGTTTTACCTAGTTTGGAATTTATTGGCGATACTCTTAAGAATAACAAATCTATTAATGCTTCTTTGAAATCTCACATTTTTCACAATTTGAACAGAGGCTTATTTCCACAAGGGACCGATTTAGACACTGTATCTGTAATGGAAAAAGCTCTATCTTATTTTATAAAATGGCCTATTTCTCCTAAAGCAAAAGAAACTCATTTAAAAATTGTTCATAAAATCTACCCGGTTTCTACTTTTTTAAATTCAAGATTTAAATTTGAAGTGGAACCATTTTCCTTTTGTAATTTATCTGATGAATCGTTGGAACATTTATTTTTCTCATGCCCTTTTTCTAAATTGTTTTGGTCGAATGTGAGAGATTGGTTGTTACTTAAATGAACAAACATTCCAGCCTTCAAAATATATCACATTTTATATTATATTGATAATTTGGATTCTCCCATATCTGATTTGGTAAATATAATTATTATTTTGGGTAAATACCATTTACATTGTAGTAAATGGAGAGGAGGCAAGCCCTCCTTTCCCTGTTTCATAAATGAGTTCAAGTCCTTTTTTCTGTCCCTTAGGAAAATACAATCTTGTAACATGTCTATAAAGATTTGCAATGATGACATTTCCAAATGGTTATTATTTTAAGTAAGCTTAATGCCTCTCAAATGTTTTTGTGCCTTTATGCTTTTTTCTCTCCCCCTGCTCTTATTGGATGTATTATGTTTGTCTTATTGTTAATGAATGTCTTGCACTTATGTTGATAAGTTGATGATATCCTCACCGAGCTTTTGTATGTTTTAAAAATGTTCAATAAAACATTTATAAAAAATATATATAAAAAACCACTCGATGACGTAGTATACTTGAAATAGTGGCTCTGCAGCATCTCGACATTGAGAAACGGCCCCTGACATTCATCAGGAGGCGTGTGGCGCAGTGGGTTGTGCGTAGGTGTTCGGGTCAGGGGAGCACAGGTTCAAACCCCATTGCAGTCAGCATGTCGTTGTGTCCCTGAGACACTTCACCCCAAATTGCTCCTGTGGGTATAGTCCACAGTATTGAGTAAGTATCGCTTTGGATAAAAGCGTCTAACAAGTAACATGTAATGTAATCACAGCGTCTAATAAAGTGGGAACAGAGGGCGAGAGAAAGTGCACAGCAGAGAGAATACAAGAGCAGCATGAAGTGAAAACAGCCTGTCATAAATCAGCCTGTAAAACGTGTAAAGGGACGTTTCACAAGGGCAAAAAAGGTGAATGCACGCGATAAATGAAAGAAACTGTCGCCGTCCAAATCGATTTTTATGCTTTCAGTCACGGAGACGCCCCGCCTGCAGGTAAGAGAGGAGCAGATAACTGGGGAGTTTATGGCTGAGGTTTGAGGGGAACGATCCTGTAATGAAGTGAAGCGTCTGCAGTGTGAAGCTGTTTCTCTGGCTTCACCTCGCTGTAATGCCTCTGATCGTCTAATTGATCTTTTTAAAGAGTTATTGAGCGGCGCAGCAGATAAACGGTCAGAGAGTGGGAACTCCTCTGAGCAAAGCTTTGTTGGATTCAGCTGGACCCACAGTAATGTCGGGCCTATTAATGGACAATGACATGTTTATGCATCGTGGAAAACACAAAAGAGCAGGGGGACCAGGCAAGGTCAACAAAAGAAAGAAAAATAAGTCAGATTGAAGAAGCAACAACTCGGAGAGAGCACGAGGAACAAAGGCAGCACTACGAGGAATCTCTAGCTTAAATAATTTTTGTATATGTTTACGTGCAAGAACAACTATGATATTTAGTAGTTAAAGCTTTAATATAACGAGTAAAGCTCGCACAGGAACATCTTAGGAGTCATGGTTAGCATAGCTTAGCATAAAGACTGGAAACAAGTGAATACAGTTAGCCTGGCTCCGTCTAAGAAAGAAATAATTTTCATCCTCATGCAAAGGAAAACATGTTGCATGAAATTCTCTTGTTTCCCTATTTGTCTGCAGCTTAAACACACATTTGAATTCCTCCAGAGACGCTTAGATTAAGAGTTTTTTATAAAGATCGTGTGCTGTGTGAGTGTGTACCAATATGTGTGTGTGTGGGTGTGTGTGTGTGTGTGTGTGTGTGTGTGTGTGTGTGTGTGTGTGTGTGTGGCCTAGCATTACTATACTTGTGGGGACCTAAATCTGTCTACACAGTCACGTGTGGTGACTCGCCGCCCTTATGGGGACAAATTGGAGGTCCCCATGAGGGGAATCATTAATTTTAGGGTGAAGACTTGGTTAGGTTTAGGATTAGGGTTAGGGTTAGGCATGTGTTGGTTATGGTTAAGGTTAGGATAAGTCTCCAGGAAATGCATGTACAGTAAGTCAATGTAATGTCCCCTGAAGTGGTGTGTGTGTGTGTGTGTGTGTGTGTGTGTGTGTGTGTGTGTGTGTGTGTGTGTGTGTGTGTGTGTGTGTGTGTGTGTGTGTGTGAGGCAGTGCTTTGACTGACACCAGCCTCTCTTTATGTCACGGCGCTGGGACTACAGCAGCGGGACGTCAGGGAAACATGAGCAGCGATCCATAATGAATGCTGCGCTGCCACTTTATTTGCAGAACTCCTGAAATACCATCCCTAAATAACATGCGTGGAAATTGCATTTTTGCTCGGATGAAGAGGGGGAAAAGCGACATTCCTCATGAGATGTCAGACACATAATAAAGTATGTAATCCGTATTTCAGGGCTAGCTGCGCCGCTGTCAGCTTCTGTTAGCCTGTCTGCTGCTGGCAGGGAATGTTTCTGAGCCTGGAGAGAGGAGGAGGAGCGGGTGTTGCGACATGTTCTCAGCATTTGTTGTGTTGCACACTTGGTCATAAAAGGGACTTCTATGCATGCATAAGTTTAAAATAAATTCATTTTATTTTGTGCATAATACAGAAACACACACACATCATGCTGCATACTTGTGGCTAGGTCAAATGAATGATGCCTCTTAAAACATTAATGAGCACTTAAATGTCAAACTTCCAATTTAAAAAGGACATATGCTGATGTTCAGGTGTATATCAGTATGTAGTGTCTCTACTTTAAAGAGTCCTCTCCTGCTGATGTTCAGGTGTATATCAGTATGTAGTGTCTCTACTTTAAAGAGTCCTCTCCTGCTGATGTTCAGGTGTATATCAGTATGTAGTGTCTACTCTAAAGAGTCCTCTCCTGCTGATGTTCAGGGTGTATATCAGTATGTAGTGTCTCTACTTTAAAGAGTCCTCTCCTGCTGATGTTCAGGTGTATATCAGTATGTAGTGTCTCTACTTTAAAGAGTCCTCTCCTGCTGATGTTCAGGTTGTATATCAGTATGTACTAGTGTCTCTACTTTAAAGAGTCCTCTCCTGCTGATGTTCAGGTGTATATCAGTATGTACTAGTGTCTCTACTTTAAAGAGTCCTCTCCTGCTGATGTTCAGGTGTATATCAGTATGTAGTGTCTCTACTTTAAAGAGTCCTCTCCTGCTGATGTTCAGGTGTATATCAGTATGTACTAGTGTCTCTACTTTAAAGAGTCCTCTCCTGCTGATGTTCAGGTGTATATCAGTATGTAGTGTCTCTACTTTAAGAGTCCTCTCCTGCTGATGTTCAGGTGTATATCAGTAGTAGTTGTCTCTACTTTAAAGAGTCCTCTCCTGCTGATGTTCAGGTGTATATCAGTATGTACTAGTGTCTCTACTTTAAAGAGTCCTCTCCTGCTGATGTTCAGGTGTATATCAGTATGTACTAGTGTCTCTACTTTAAAGAGTCCTCTCCTGCTGATGTTCAGGTGTATATCAGTATGCAGTGTCTCTACTTTAAAGAGTCCTCTCTTGCTGATGTTCAGGTGTATATCAGTATGTAGTGTCTCTACTTTAAAGAGTCCTCTCCTGCTGATGTTCAGGTGTATATCAGTATGCAGTGTCTCTACTTTAAAGAGTCCTCTCCTGCTGATGTTCAGGTGTATATCAGTATGTAGTGTCTCTACTTTAAAGAGTCCTCTCCTGCTGATGTTCAGGTGTATATCAGTATGTAGTGTCTCTACTTTAAAGAGTCCTCTCCTGCTGATGTTCAGGTGTATATCAGTATGTAGTGTCTCTACTTTAAAGAGTCCTCTCCTGCTGATGTTCAGGTTTATGTTTATGTTTATTAAGGATCCCCATTAGCTTTTGCTCTCGACAAAAGCTACTCTTCCTGGGGTCTGACACTTAAAACAATACAACAATAATACAGCAACATTTAGGACATAAGTCCTGACATCATTAACAACATTAAAAACATCACCAATATCATCAACAACATGCGATCAAATTAAATGAAGTTAGGGTTCACAGCTCACAAGGATACATGGTCATTAGATGGCCCTTCAATCTCTTCTTGAAAGAGGCTCTGGACTCTATTTCAGTAAGGTAGTTTGGCAATGAGTTCCATTCCTTTATAGTTCTATAAGACACAGAAGAGTTCAGAAGATGTGTCCTGGGTTTAGGTGCCAGTAGATGGCCTGATGTAGCTTGTCTAGTCTTATGGTCATGCTCGTCTCGTGTAAACTATTTGATCATAAAAATACAGTGTTTCTTTGCTAAATTGGACTTTTTTAGAAAAGTGATAACACAAGATTGCAGACGTCTCTCAACTGGAAGCCATGATAGGTTTTTATGCATAACTCCAATATGAGTGTGCTTCGAACAGTGGAGAGCTAGTCTGGCAGCCTTGTTTTGAGCTATTTGTAATTTCTGTAAATGTGTTTTTGCTGCTGATGACCATATGACCGGACAGTATACTCAAGATGTGACAAAACCAGAGACTGAATGACTTGTTTCAAAGTGGTTGGTGTAAGTGTTACATACTTTGTACATTTTCTCGCCACAGCTATGCTCCTTCCCATTTTAGTTACGATACTGTCAATTTGCTTTGTCCACCGTAAACCAGAATCAAGAACAATGCCAAGCAACTTAGTCTCGTTTACCTGTTCCACTGGCTGACCAGCCGGCGTCAGGCTTAATGAGGATTGCTGCTTAACATGTGTCTGGATCCGAACACCATTGCTTTTGTTTTTGCAATGTTGAGTACCAGTTTGTTATTGTTGACCCAGTCTGCTATGGCTTTAATCTCTATTTTAAGTAGATAGTTTAACTCACTGCATGTTGATGCTGTACATTGTGGAATCATCAGCATACAGGTGTATATCAGTAGGGTCTCTACTGGGACATGTCTCCATGCTTTAATGTTCAGAAAGCTCTTTATTTTTCTCATACTGCCTGTGCTGCAGCACCTCTTTTCACCCTCTGTCTGAAACCAGAGTCCAGTCTTCTCTGATTGGTTAGTTGGCCAGCTCTGTTGTGATTGGTCAACCACTTAGAGATGTCCCGCCCCTTAGCCTATCACGTGCAATGCGTTGGAGCGCAGAGAAACACCCTCTGGAGGGAACACAGGGATGCCTCTGCAGACCATTTACATGCACAGAAACCTATAGAACACTACAGGAGAGGGAAAACCCCCAAAAGCATAGGGCCTCTTTAATATGTGTATAGTTACGTGGGATATTTATTTTATTTTGTATTTATTTGCAATGCATTTGATACTGAGGTAAGTATTCAGGTTGCATTACTTTTATATTGTGAAACTTAAATAAGGTAATTTTTTAACAATGAATTAGTAAGTCTTTTGGAATAAATGTTTAAAGTACCCTCCCAACCCTGTGTATACATATTAATATACAATCCAAGCATCTCTAGAGGAATTCAAATGCTATTACTCATGTAACGCATGGTTGCATCTCTTTCTATAGCCGTGTACATGTGATTTGCCGAGGGGGGATCTGAGATCCTGTTAGCACACCAGCAGAACAATCCCTCTCTCTTTACATCCCGGCGGTAGGGCTTTCCTCAGATCGCTGTGAGAGATGTCTGCAGAGCTTCTGCTGCAAGAGCAAGCTTTTTCCCAGGAGTGAAGGGAAGAGGAAGCGCTGGAGTTTAATGGACAGGTGGGATCACGCAGCGCTTCCTCCTGACATGCATGTGAACTATGCACGCAGAAACCACAACTGCAGCCTCACGATTACTGCAGCAACATGCAAACATAAAAACAACCATGCACTTAACCACATTAAGCTGTGAGGGGAAACATATCTGCTCCGTACAGGCAGCATTGCTTGGTTTATAATGCAGCAGTACACTAAGTTATTATAGTTAGAATATCTTAAAATAGACATTTTTTACGGCATTAAAATCCAGTTAGATCTGATTATGTGCCAAAGTTTGGCCCCTATATTTTAGGTTTTTTCACAGTTGAATAAAACAACTGATAACGGGCGTTAAATGGCCTGAAAACATTCAAAACGAGTTCCAATTACTGCCCAACACGTGTGGGGAACATCAAGCAACATTTATCTGTGACAATCATCAATAATTCATCCATCCATCCAAACATCTGGCACCCGCCGCTGTGTGAGCTGCAGAAAATCACTGAGTCCAGCAGCAGTGAGTGTGTGTGGGTGTAGGTGTGTGTGTGTGTTAAAGCTGTATGCAGCAGACATTTTGGGTATAATATCAATATGTTGCTCGGCACTACAAATAAGTAAAAAGGACGTTAATGTTCACACCAGAGCTCTCGTTTGATAAACTGTATTTCACTAATGTGTTAAGCTTCACGTGTTAATGATTTATTGACTCCAACATGACACCCTTAAATTCAGTCTTAACAACAGCTGATTAGAGACTTTACACCCCTTATCCGAGAGGGAGGAGGGGGGAGAAACATGGAAGAGGAGGAGGTGCAGGGAGTCAGAGATAAATAGAGGCCATGGGCAGACAGGGCTCTGGTTTCAGACAGAGGGTGAAAAGAGGTGCTGCAGCACAGGCAGTATGAGAAAAATAAAGAGCTTTTTGAACATTGAAGCATGGAGACATGTAGAGACACTACATACTGATATACACCTGAACATCAGCAGGAGAGGACTCTTTAAAGTAGAGACACTACATACTGATATACACCTGAACATCAGCAGCAGAGAACTCTTTAAAGTAGAGACACTACATACTGATATACACCTGAACATCAGCAGCAGAGAACTCTTTAAAGTAGAGACACTACATACTGATATACACCTGAACATCAGCAGGAGAGGACTCTTTAAAGTAGAGACACTACATACTGATATACACCTGAACATCAGCAGGAGAGGACTCTTTAAAGTAGAGACACTACATACTGATATACACCTGAACATCAGCAGCAGAGAACTCTTTAAAGTAGAGACACTACATACTGATATACACCTGAACATCAGCAGGAGAGGACTCTTTAAAGTAGAGACACTACATACTGATATACACCTGAACATCAGCAGGAGAGGACTCTTTAAAGTAGAGACACTACATACTGATATACACCTGAACATCAGCAGGAGAGGACTCTTTAAAGTAGAGACACTACATACTGATATACACCTGAACATCAGCAGGAGAGGACTCTTTAAAGTAGAGACACTACATACTGATATACACCTGAACATCAGCAGCAGAGAACTCTTTAAAGTAGAGACACTACATACTGATATACACCTGAACATCAGCAGGAGAGGACTCTTTAAAGTAGAGACACTACATACTGATATACACCTGAACATCAGCAGGAGAGGACTCTTTAAAGTAGAGACACTACATACTGATATACACCTGAACATCAGCAGGAGAGGACTCTTTAAAGTAGAGACACTACATACTGATATACACCTGAACATCAGCAGCAGAGAACTCTTTAAAGTAGAGACACTACATACTGATATACACCTGAACATCAGCAGGAGAGGACTCTTTAAAGTAGAGACACTACATACTGATATACACCTGAACATCAGCAGGAGAGGACTCTTTAAAGTAGAGACACTACATACTGATATACACCTGAACATCAGCAGGAGAGGACTCTTTAAAGTAGAGACACTACATACTGATATACACCTGAACATCAGCAGGAGAGGACTCTTTAAAGTAGAGACACTACATACTGATATACACCTGAACATCAGCAGCAGAGAACTCTTTAAAGTAGAGACACTACATACTGATATACACCTGAACATCAGCAGGAGAGGACTCTTTAAAGTAGAGACACTACATACTGATATACACCTGAACATCAGCAGGAGAGGACTCTTTAAAGTAGAGACACTACATACTGATATACACCTGAACATCAGCAGGAGAGGACTCTTTAAAGTAGAGACACTACATACTGATATACACCTGAACATCAGCAGGAGAGGACTCTTTAAAGTAGAGACACTACATACTGATATACACCTGAACATCAGCAGGAGAGGACTCTTTAAAGTAGAGGCACTACATACTGATATACACCTGAACATCAGCAGGAGAGGACTCTTTAAAGTAGAGACACTACATACTGATATACACCTGAACATCAGCAGGAGAGGACTCTTTAAAGTAGAGACACTGTCAAGCCCTTGGGTATATTTGCAGTTTTCCCCGCTTGAAAGGGATGGTACAGTCCATAGGAGGTTTTCACTGGGTTTCACTCGTACAATGACCACAACTTTGTTTCTTTTGAGTTCTTCTTTACTTTGGTATTTGTTGTTGCAGTACAGCTTATGTTGTAAGAAAAACCTTAAATGAAAAATAAAAAATTACTGTAAATACAATGCACATCAAATAATAAATGAAAAAATACATGCTTTACTTTTTAACACTTGTGAATATTGTTTTTACTTTCTTAATGTATTTTTATGAATTATGTTTTTAAACAGTTTTTAACTTATGCAGTCTCATTAAAAATGCAAATATAATAGACTGAATTCTTAGCAGCATGCAAACCGTTTTTATAAATCTACATATCTCAATAAACAAATCACACTCGTTTTTAAATAAACAATCATGTTGCTTTAGCTTGAGGACATCAAACAAACAAATGACACTGAACTAGAACGCACGTTCTAACGTGCGCCATGAACGGCAAATTGTATGACTTGACTAAACACAAAGTTCGTCTCTCACCGGCTGCTTCTCCAGCTTTTTATGGCTGTACCAGTGCTGCTTCTTCGCGTTTATTCTGCTGGTTCGTGGCTGCTGCTGGACGGACGCACGCTCTTTAGTTTGTCCCTTTCCAACTTTGATTACTCCCTTCTTTCAGGTGCGTTGCTTTTAAAGGTGCAGCGACGCTGATTAGCAATTAGAGAATGATTTCAGACAGCTGCCACTCTGTCAATCAGCCCGACTTTTTAACCCCTTGATCTCCTGTGAGGATTTTTCAAGTTGACTTCACAGACACTACATACTGATATACCCCTGAACATCAGCAGGAGAGGACTCTTTAAAGTAGAGACATTACATACTGATATACCCCTGAACATCAACAGGAGAGGACTCTTTAAAGTAGAGACATTACATACTGATATACACCTGAACATCAACAGGAGAGGACTCTTTAAAGTAGAGACACTACATACTGATATACACCTGAACATCAGCAGGAGAGGACTCTTTAAAGTAGAGACATTACATACTGATATACACCTGAACATCAGCAGGAGAGGACTCTTTAAAGTAGAGACACTACATACTGATATACACCTGAACATCAGCTGGAGAGGACTCTTTAAAGTAGAGACACTACATACTGATATACACCTGAACATCAGCTGGAGAGGACTCTTTAAAGTAGAGACACTACATACTGATATACACCTGAACATCAACAGGAGAGGACTCTTTAAAGTAGAGACATTACATACTGATATACACCTGAACATCAGCAGGAGAGGACTCTTTAAAGTAGAGACACTACATACTGATATACACCTGAACATCAGCTGGAGAGGACTCTTTAAAGTAGAGACACTACATACTGATATACACCTGAACATCAACAGGAGAGGACTCTTTAAAGTAGAGACATTACATACTGATATACACCTGAACATCAGCAGGAGAGGACTCTTTAAAGTAGAGACACTACATACTGATATACACCTGAACATCAGCTGGAGAGGACTCTTTAAAGTAGAGACACTACATACTGATATACACCTGAACATCAGCAGGAGAGGACTCTTTAAAGTAGAGACACTACATACTGATATACACCTGAACATCAGCAGGAGAGGACTCTTTAAAGTAGAGACACTACATACTGATATACACCTGAACATCAGCAGGAGAGGACTCTTTAAAGTAGAGACACTACATACTGATATACACCTGAACATCAGCAGGAGAGGACTCTTTAAAGTAGAGACACTACATACTGATATACACCTGAACATCAGCAGGAGAGGACTCTTTAAAGTAGAGACACTACACACTGATATACACCTGAACATCAGCAGAAGAGGACTCTTTAAAGTAGAGACACTACATACTGATATACACCTGAACATCAGCAGGAGAGGACTCTTTAAAGTAGAGACACTACACACTGATATACACCTGAACATCAGCAAGAGAGGACTCTTGAAAGTAGAGACACTACATACTGATATACACCTGAGCATCAGCAGGAGAGGACTCTTTAAAGTAGAGACACTACACACTGATATACACCTGGTCATCAGCAGGAGAGGACTCTTGAAAGTAGATACACTACATACTGATATACACCTGAGCATCAGCAGGAGAGGACTCTTTAAAGTAGAGACACTACATACTGATATACACCTGAACATCAGCAGGAGAGGACTCTTTAAAGTAGAGACACTACATACTGATATACATCTGAACATCAGCAGGAGAGGACTCTTTAAAGTAGAGACACTACATACTGATATACACCTGAAGATCAGCAGGAGAGGACTCTTTAAAGTAGAGACACTACATACTGATATACACCTGAAGATCAGCAGGAGAGGACTCTTTAAAGTAGAGACACTACATACTGATATACACCTGAGCATCAGCAGGAGAGGACTCTTTAAAGTAGAGACACTACATACTGATATACACCTGAACATCAGCAGGAGAGGACTCTTTAAAGTAGAGACACTACATACTGATATACACCTGAACATCAGCAGGAGAGGACTCTTTAAAGTAGAGACACTACATACTGATATACACCTGAAGATCAGCAGGAGAGGACTCTTTAAAGTAGAAACACTACATACTGATATACACCTGAACATCAGCAGGAGAGGACTCTTTAAAGTAGAGACACTACATACTGATATACACCTGAACATGAGCAGGAGAGGACTCTTTAAAGTAGAGACACTACATACTGATATACACCTGAACATCAGCAGGAGAGGACTCTTTAAAGTAGAGACACTACATACTGATATGCACCTGATCATCAGCAGGAGAGGACTCTTTAAAGTAGAGACACTACATACTGATATACACCTGAACATCAGCAGGAGAGGACTCTTTCAGGGTTGGGGGACACGCTGCTCTCACAACTTCCAAGATGGCATTCAGTGAGGTGTCCACACTCAACTTTTTGACCGTTAGGAGTGCATTACATCATACAGGTTCTCATAGTGCAATGCAGTTTGCCATACTTTGCATTGGGACCCATTTAAAGAATGCAAATATAAGAACATAAGTATAAAAATTGAGACACAGCAAGTGTTTCCTTCCCTGTTCTGCAGCTAAGACACACTGCATCTGAAGTAAGCCGTGCCTCTCTTCCCCCCCGACAGCAGATTTATTGTCTCCCTCTCCTCTCTGGCTCTTCCACAAATAACACTGTGTAACCTCTGGAAGTGTGAAACCTCTGCGGTGGAGTGCCACATCAAAAGAGGTGATATGTGATATCCAATCTCCACTTCTTCTCAAATCTCCTCTTCCTCTCTCCACAGGAGCCAGCAGGACTTATGTCCTCCGGGCTGAAGAAGCAGCAGCAGCAGTAAAAGTGCTGCAATTAAATCCAACCTTTTACTCCTCTCTGTAAAACACCAACGACCCCAAAGCTCTCAGGTCTGAACTGAATCAAACCTTTTCCAATTTCTCTTCAAAGTTTTCTCTTCCTCTGTCTGTTCAGTTGCTTTGCACACTAACTCATGACAGCATTTAACTACAGCTGCAAGGAAATATCTTCTCAAACTCACTTTTCAACCCAAGTTTTTGAGATTCAAAGGCTTTACTGATTGTTTGCGCAATAGGCGCTTTCACACCGGAGTACTTTTCCCGTTTAGTTCCGATAGTTCCTGAGATTTTGCGTTCACACCAAAAAGAGAATTTAGTTCATGAGAACTTTCCCCCCTTTTCAGTCCCTGCTAGAGAGGTGGTACTTTCCTGGGGAGAAACAAGTTCCAATGTCTGATTGGCTGGGAGAATTGCAAACCACGCCCCGTAAAACTCGGAAAACTTTTTTGAAGCCGCCATTGTATTTGCTGGCATTAGGATTATTAGCATTAGCATTAGCCCCGCGCACCAACGGAGAGAGACTAATTTATGGCAACACAAAAGGAAACATGGGAGCGGTGGAGATGAGGAGGTGTCGGCGTTCTGGCGATTTACTCTGTAGGCTTCAGTAGAAGCTTCTAGGAGTCCCAGCAGCTTCTACTGAAGCCTTCCCCAACTCCGGGGACTTCAGGTGGCAGTATACGCCGTGAAGTTGTTTGCGGCCTGCCAGTAAACCCAAAGCAGAAGAAGAAGAAGTGACGTCAGCGGCTTCATTTGCATAATCCTCCCTCAGGGATTTATTCCGGTGTGAACGCGATCTGCTCTTTAATTCCATGGGGGAACTAAGTGCTGGGAACTAATGCCCCGGCCACACAAGTACGAAAACGGTCGTTTGCGTTACTGTTTAGTGTCATATAGAAAAAAAAACTCTGCCCGGTTCCCTCGGCCCCCACCGCGGAGAATAAACAGAAGGGCAACCATGACAACCATGCTTCTTCGCTGCTTTTGTGGAGGAAGTTACAGCACCACGTACAGGCTCCTGCATATGTACTGCAGCTTCTCCAGCGGTTGGAGCTAAACGGAGCGGTCTCGTGTGGGCAGACACTATCCGGATGACTATTGCGTGTGGACGGAAGCTTGTTTGCGATTGCGTTTGCGTTAATCCTATGCGTTTAGCCGTTTTCGTCCTCTTGTGGCCGGGGCATGAGTGCTGGGAACTAAGTACGGCAAAGTACTTGGTGTGAAAGCGGCTAATAGCTATTGTAGTTTTGGCAATGGAAATCTTAAATCCCAACTCCTCCAACAATTCACCTTTACTTGATTAAAGATCACATATAAATGCTGACATATAATTATGATAATTATCTGTTTTTATCAAAAATGTTTCTTATATATTTATATTTTTCTCTTTGTTGTTGTTTTTTAAACCTTTTTAGTCTAGTCTTCCTGCCTCTTTAGACATTTATTTGGGCATTTTTTACTTTACATTTCTATTTCCATGCATTCATACAGTCCTGCAGTCTCATTAACTTTGATGTAAATTGCTTGGCGTTTTTTCTGCTCATTAGAACAATTGGCATAATTAACTAACCCTAACCCAAGAACACAGGAATACAGGTGAATTATTATCACTTTACTGCAGAAAGGAGACCTTATTATCAGTCCAATCAAAAAGACTTCTGTTCTTAAAAACTTGAATAGACAACCCTCATCTTTCTAGAAGTAAACTGACCCGTACAGAGGCCAGGAAATCAATTATAATCACCAAAAAATGTTATAAATAAACTTTTAAAACACTTTTATAGCCTCGTCAGATCATGGCACTGCCTTTATTCAAAATCCAGAGTCAAGTCGAGCCAACACAGACAGGAAGAGGACGAGGAGAGGAGAATAAAAAGGCCCCAGTGCCTCATGGGAAATCAGCGCCTTAATTAAGCGGGCCTGCTTTCTGTCACTGAGCAGGGATTATGGGCCGCACTCATTATAGTCTGATTATTGCTTCCCCCCAGCAATCACTGAAAAAAACCCCGTAAACACATTGGTCAATGATTTCCTGTCAATCTGACGACAAACTTACATCAGATTTAATATTCCTCCCCCCCTCAGGGACCACCCAGAGAAAACACTCTCAAACAAGGAGGCATCCAGATCCTTTACTGGAGGAAAAGTAGTGATAAAACACGAAAATAATACTCTCAGTAAAAGTCCTATATTGAGAACCAATAAGTAACTAAGTACATTTACTCAAGAACTGTACTTAAGTACAACTTTGAGGTACTTATACTTTACATGTTATGCTTCTTTGTACTTCTACTCCACTACAGTTCAGAGGTAAATGGTGTACTTCTCCTCGACTACATGTATTTAATCCCTTTAGTTACTTCACAGATCTGGATGAATGATGTGAAATATAATCAAGTGTTAAATCAGACTTTAGTTCCACCTGGAGTAAATCCACAAGCTACCCTGCAGTATACAAAGTCATTCAAACTAGCTGCACCTTTACCAGCTTTGAGAACACTTTCATGATCAATCATTATAAAACATATCATATATATTATTCTGAAATGGACCAATCTGCACAACGACTACTTTTACTGTCGCTACTTTCACTATATTTTAATGAGAATACTTTTCTACTTTCACTTGAGGAACATTTTGAATGCAGGACTTTTACTGTAACAGAGTATTCCTACACTCTGGTACTTCTACTTTTACTCAAGTACAAGATCTGAGTACTTCTACTTTTACTCAAGTAAAATAATTCTATATTTATTCCTTTTTTACGACTTCATTCCTCGTTATGCCTGCACCATTATACAGCAGAGCAAATCCTTGTATGTGTAAACCTGGTAATAAACCTGATTCTGATTCTGTCTGCACAAAAGCGACCGTAAATACATTCTGTGCCTTTAAAACAAGCCAGGAAACCACGTCACATTCACCTTGTCAAGTATTGTTTACTGTCAGAGGCTGCAACAGAAAAATTGAATGATAAAAAGTCGTTTCTTAAGTCGTTTAGCGGTCGATGCTCCGACTGTCTGCGAGATCGAGGCGCTGCAGGGTGAGAGGTCAGGAGAGATCAATAAAATATGATATCACTTCTCAATGTCAGTTAGAGGACGAACGTGTCATCTGGGATATAACAGGACACACACACACACACACACACACACACACACACACACACACACACACACACACACTCAGCAGATGGAGAGGTGAAGCCTCGCTGTGAGGAGCCTGCAGCTGGGACTGGATGTGGAGGCATAAGAGCGCATTTAATAAATACATACAATAAAATGATGAATAGTTAAATAACAAATGTGGAAATATTAAAGAGAAAATAAAATTGAGCTTAATCAAAACAGTTGGAAATAAAAAGTGTAATCATTTTAAAAAACAGGTACATGAACAGTTTTTATATTTATTGAGAAATACATTTTTTTTTAAATGTGGATATACGACGAAAAATCAAAGAATTACTTAATACAATATAATGTAATACTAAATATACAGACAAATAAAACTCAATTTAAAATAATTATTATAAAACATTTGTATTTCTTGTATATATATTTAAATTTATTTGTATATGATGTCATATATTTATTTTTCTAAATATTTCTTCTTCTTCCTTTTTAATCTTAAAAAAAGATTTTTTTTAGGCAGTTATGCGTCAACTAGTGTTGTTTAAATACATTCCTGTTTACATTGTAATTTGCTTCTGATTGGACGGTGCTACACATGATTTCCTGAAACAAATGTCAATATCAGTAAAATACTTTAAAGCTAAGAAATTCCCTATTTGTTATGGTGTAATTATGACATTTAAATTCATCATCACGTTGAATCTGGCTAATTAGGGAAGTACTTTAACCAACAAACATAATGACGGCTGTGTTCTTCGTGCAGCGAGGACACAGCAGGTTTATTAATACTGTGAGAGGAATCATGAGGACACGGAGCTGCAGACATGTTGTCCTGCAACACAAGACTGCAGCTGTCCCTCACACACACCCTCACACACTCTCTCACACACACACGCACACACACACACACACACACACACACACACACACACACACACACACACACACACACACACACACACACACACACACACACACACACATCACTTCAGGGGACATTACATTGACTTACATGCATTTCCTGGAGACTTATCCTAACCTTAACCATAACCAACACATGCCTAACCCTAACCCTTACCCTTAACCTAACCCTAAACCTAACCAAGTCTTCACCCTAAAATTAATGATTCCCCTCATGGGGACCTCCAATTTGTCCCCATAAGGGAAGCCAGTCCCCACACGTGACTATGTAAACAGATTTAGGTCCCCACAAGTATAGTAATGTTAGACCACACACACACACACAACACACACACACACACACACACACACACACACACACACACACACACACACAGTCAGTCACACACACACACACACACACACACACACACACACACACACACCTCAGTGGGCCGGTGACTGTGAGCTCACCTGCTCAGGTTACTGTCAGATTTACGAGAGGAGCTGCTCCATCATGTACATCGCTCACATTCTCCGGACTCCAGTATCTAACTCTGCGCTCCCATTGGCTGATATCACTCTCACTTGTTGTCATGGATACAAAAACCTCTATTCACCAGCCACCAATTATTTTATTCCTAGATTTTATACCTGTCTATAGACCTATTTAGAGGGTGCTTTATTATTGCATTTTTTAATGACAGTTTTTTTTAATTGATGAGATTTGATAAGATATACTTTACTATTTCATTTTCTTTTATTTGTTTAATTTAAATGTCATATATACATTTTACTCAAAGTGAATATTTGAGGGAAATTTTAGGGAGAAAACTTAAAGGGGGTGTTTTTGGCAACAGATTTTAACCATAACTTTGAGGCTTTTTTGTGTGTGTTTCTCAACCAGTCTTTTTTTTATTAATCAGACTTTTGCACATTAAAAGACAAACAAAAACGCTAAACCTAAACAGTCGAATAAAAGTACCTCTATAGTTATTACTAGACCACCCTGTCATTATACAATTATATATTCAGTACCTATTGGGCCTGAGTTAGAGCGTAGTACTATCACTCACTGTACACCTGCAGGAGCCACCGACAGAACAAAGAGAAACCCTGTGTGTGTCACGCCTCAGACGATCTCTAATCCAGCAACAGAAAGCACAATCATGAGCGAGAGTGTGTGTAAATGCTCCTGTGCATTCTGTGGATTTTACAGTGAAGGGAGCAGATGGGGGGGGGAGGAGTCGGCATGGTTACTGTACGTGCACATCTACCATCTTTATGAGAACCATTAAAGGGTCCCTATTCCGCTTTTTGGGGTTATCAGTGGTAGTGTGTATAGGTTTTAGTGCATGTTAACGGTCTGAAACACATCCATTGGACTACTTTGTTTACTTCCAGAACACAGTGATGGCACTATGGAACACTCACGCTCCTATTGGCTAGCACTCCAACACATTGTACGTGATAGGTTTATGGGCGGGACTTCTCTAAGCGGTTGACCAATAACAACAGCACAGGCAGTATGATAAAAATAAAGAGCCTTTTGAACATTGAAGCATGCAGACATGTTACAGAGACACTGATATACACCTGAACATCAGCAGGAGAGGACTCTTTAAAGTAGAGACACTACATACTGATATACACCTGAACATCAGCAGGAGAGGACTCTTTAAAGTAGAGACACTACATACTGATATACACCTGAACATCAGCAGGAGAGGACTCTTTAAAGTAGAGACACTACATACTGATATACACCTGAACATCAGCAGGAGAGGACTCTTTAAAGTAGAGACACTACATACTGATATACACCTGAACATCAGCTGGAGAGGACTCTTTAAAGTAGAGACACTACATACTGATATACACCTGAAAATCAGCAGGAGAGGACTCTTTAAAGTAGAGACACTACATAGTGATATACACCTGAACATCAGCAGGAGAGGACTCTTTAAAGTAGAGACACTACATACTGATATACACCTGAACATCAGCAGGAGAGGACTCTTTAAAGTAGAGACACTACATACTGATATACACCTGAACATCAGCTGGAGAGGACTCTTTAAAGTAGAGACACTACATACTGATATACACCTGAACATCATCAGGAGAGGACTCTTTAAAGTAGAGACACTACATACTGATATACACCTGAAGATCAGCTGGAGAGGACTCTTTAAAGTAGAGACACTACATACTGATATACACCTGCACATCAGCAGGAGAGGACTCTTTAAAGTAGAGACACTACATACTGATACACACCTGAACATCAGCAGGAGAGGACTCTTTAAAGTAGAGACACTACATACTGATATACACCTGAACATCAGCAGGAGAGAACTCTTTAAAGTAGAGACACTACATACTGATATACACCTGAACATCAGCAGGAGAGGGCTCTTTAAAGTAGAGACACTACATACTGATATACACCTGAACATCAGCAGGAGAGGACTCTTTAAAGTAGAGACACTACATACTGATATACACCTGAACATCAGCAGGAGAGGACTCTTTAAAGTAGAGACACTACATACTGATATACACCTGAACATCAGCAGAAGAGGACTCTTTAAAGTAGAGACACTACATACTGATATACACCTGAACATCATCAGGAGAGGACTCTTTAAAGTAGAGACACTACATACTGATATACACCTGAACATCAGCTGGAGAGGACTCTTTAAAGTAGAGACACTACATACTGATATACACCTGAACATCAGCAGGAGAGGACTCTTTAAAGTAGAGACACTACATACTGATATATACCTGAACATCATCAGGAGAGGACTCTTTAAAGTAGAGACACTACATACTGATATACACCTGAACATCAGCTGGAGAGGACTCTTTAAAGTAGAGACACTACATACTGATATATACCTGAACATCATCAGGAGAGGACTCTTTAAAGTAGAGACACTACATACTGATATACACCTGAACATCAGCAGGAGAGGACTCTTTAAAGTAGAGACACTACATACTGATATACACCTGAACATCAGCAGGAGAGGACTCTTTAAAGTAGAGACACTACATACTGATATACACCTGAACATCAGCTGGAGAGGACTCTTTAAAGTAGTGATTTAAAATATGTGAATAGGGTTAACTGCACGTCCTCTCTGGAACATCAGTCTTTGCTTCAAACATGATTTATGTTCCTTTCATTTCAGCAACTACTGGGACAAATACTATATAGAAGAATTGTGATATAAATGAGCTGAACGTGGTTGTTAACACTTCCTTCCCCCACCTTATTGCCAGCCTTAAACAGTGGACATTGGAAGTGTAAACGAATGTAAAGCAGGACTTTATAACCTTTGTGTTTGGCAGGCAGAGGAGGCCAGAAAACTCCTCTGACCCCGTTAACTCCGGAGGAAAATGTTTAGGTAGAGTCTAACCAACGTGCAGCATATGAATCCTCACGGAGGAAATGTCTCTCAGAAGATGGTCAGTGCAGATTCATTGGCCTCGTGACGTTTATGGCGCTCCCTGCAGCCCAGAGGCCATCGTTCCAACACTCACTGCTGTTTAATTAGGAATTCATCAAGGGACTCATTTTAACTTCAGAAGACAGCCTGAAGGATGGGCAACTGTGGAGAATTGCACTGTAAAAACGCCATATGCATGATGTGTGTGTGTGTGTGTGTGTGTGTGTGTGTGTGTGTGTGTGTGTGTGTGTGTGTGTGTGTGTGTGTGTGTGTGTGTGTGTGTGTGTGTGTGTGTGTGTGTAGCATTGTGTATGCCGGACCCCGGGCTGTGAATAGTGATCATAATTTCATGGAGTGTGTTCAAGTGTTTGTGTGTGCTAATGTATTTGTTTCCATTCAAAGTCAGAGATGTCGAGGTCTCTGCATGGGGCGCGCACACACACACACACACACACACCCACACCCACACACACACACACACACACACACACACACACACACACCACACACACACACACACACACACACACACACACACTTGGCCCCATCCAGAGAAAATCCATGACCCTGTCTATTTTTAGGTTTTTAGTGTTTTCTGTCTCTGCACAAAACCAAATGTACCCCCAACTGCTAACCAATCACACACACATTCAAACACACACATTAACACACACATATTGTGAGGAGCTTGATTGACATAATGCGTTTCCTAACGGGGGTTCCCAACCTTTTCCCCCTCGTGTCTGATAGTGATTTTCTCTTTTTAGATTGTATTATTTGACTCATTTTGAGAACTAACGTCCTGTAGCCATTTTACAGCACACACAAGAGGATTAGGGCCACATGTGAGAACAACTTTTGGAGATATGAACAAAAGATCCATTGCATCCCATTAATGCTGTCCTCTTCTCCATCAGGGATGTGTTTTCTGTTTGTTCAGATCTCCAAAACGTTCACATGTGGCCCCAATCTTCTTCCTTTATAGCCTGATTGATTGATTGATTGATTGATTGATTGATTGATTGAAAAGTTTATTAACAGCTTGTATATTGGGTACAGTACAGTACAGCTCAAAACATACAATTGTTAAGGGGATGCAGACCAGAGAAAGACTTTCGTCTTGTTTACATCAGGGTCCCCCATTTCCAATTCATCATGTAATTTAAGACATATAAGACATATAAGACATATTTGACATACAGATGGCTTATTTACAATTTTCATTTTAGATTTCGTTCTAATACATCCTAACCGGACATTTAAGACATACCAAGTCTACAGATATACAGTTAGTAACAGAGTCTAAAATGCGAGTATATACATAGATGGGGGGGGGAAGCTGTCCATTGTACGACAGGTTGAGATTTGTACCATTACCGGGGCCAGTTTTGCAATGCTCTCCCCCGAAGGTGCTCTTTAAGAGAGGTTTTGAAGGTAAGTATAGTTTTACTTTCCTTTACAGTTGTGGGAAGAGCGTTCCACCTTGATGTGGCATAATTGCGAAACGTGTATTCCCCCTTTTTTGTGCCAAATCTGGGTTTCACATGATTTATGGAGCTCCCTCTGGTGTTATGATCATGGTATTCCTTGACCTTTGGGAATCATTTTGACATGTACATGGGTACCATAGCCTCACGTTAGCTTTATACTTCTAAGATCATTAAGTGGTTTAAATATGTGGAGATTGTTGCGGCGCTAGGGGGTGGCTACTTTTTTTTTTTTTTTTAAACGTCTCGGGAGTAATGTGCAGTACCGGAGTCCACCAGAGAGGCAGCCACTGTGGGACATTAGCCTGCGTACTGCGTAGCCTGCCATGAAGAAGAAGTGATCCTTCCTAGTGCCTGACGAGTTTTAAGCTAATAGCCTATACAGTTATGGATATTAGAAAGTTATTGTCATCGAAGCAGCCGGCACCACAAGCTGCAGCAGCAGCAGTATCAGCAGCTGACAACAATGTCATCACCAGCAGTCAATAAATGGATGATGTTTCAGGTTTGTGAATCTAATGGTGATATCTGCACTCTGGCTGACTGAGTAAGAAGTGAAAAAGAGTGATGTAACGTTAATGTTATAGCTAGTAAACATGGAGTAACCACACTAAGTGTACCCTTATATGTTAGTATGTATACAGAACATGACTAAAAATTATCCTAAGATGTAACGTTAACCCTTCATAACTCAGTCTACTTTTAAGACACTAAAATAACGTATTCCAATTTTTATTTTGTTTTCACACGTGGAATTATACCGGCTCTCGTTTCAGTACACATAACAACAGAACTGACAAGCAACCCTCTGAATCAGACTCCGATTGACTGTGACTGCATCCACTCAGAGTGTCCGATTCAGAAACGTGACTCTTACACTCTTTACGTCACAAACAAAGATGGTGGATGAGAATAGATCTATAAAACGATAAGCAATGCGCCAGAATCAAGGTGAGACTATCCGCATCCTTTAAAACTCTACAAACATTCCTTACACCTTAATAAGTAAACGACTATTTGAGTGAGTTAAGGCATTAGTTTGCTTCAGGGTGTTAATGAGTGTTCTCCAGTGCCTTTTGTCCGCTTTAAGGTGTTATTAAGGTAGGGTTAATGCTGCTCTCAAAGTGCACCAGATTGATGCTTTCAACTTCAATATTTAAAAAAAAATCTTTCCCGGGGAGGGAACCCCCGGACCCCCCGAGAGGAGGCGACGACCCCCCTAAAGGATGTTCGGTCCACCCCCCACTTATAAAAAATAGCACTGTACCCCTGAACCCCCCCTGCACCCCCCCCCCAACCCAACAACTCCTGGGCTAAGCCCCGGATCTCCTACAATCCTAAATCCGCCACTGGATTACAACAATAATCCAAAATCCAATGGAGAAATCCCATAGTTTTTTTTGTGGAGGGAACCAGGGAGATGCTGCCTTCAGGGTCCAACCCAGAAATATGACATCTCTACACCACTCTATAGGGCTCTACTCTGATCACTGTCCTCTCAACACTGCATCCGTTTGTACATGAACACATCTTCAATTTCCTTCACATTTGACAGCTAACACACACACACACACACACACACACACACACACACACACACCACACACACACACACACACACACACACACACACACACACACACACACACACACACACACACACACACACACACAGCGTGCCAGGAGAGGAGGATGATAGGTTGTGTAAAGGGAGGAACTCTTCCCATCACAGAGTCTGTCCTCTGGTCTCTGATGAGATTATTGGCCCTCCTCTGTTGTCTTAAAGAGATTAACCACACAATTGTCTCCGCCAATAATGACGGGATAAAGGGACGCTGCCTCAGAGGGAAACGCTGCCGTTAAATCTCTCCATGGAGCGTGCTGCTATCATCCGTCCCCTGAATCCTCATTACCGTTAGCTAACAGCGGATTGAACGCTGAAATCGGTCCAGTAAGCACACACCAGTAGGGGGGAGATTTTATAGTATTAACCAGATAAGAAAAGGGCTAATCATAATTTTTGGGATATTTGCTGTTTAGTTTTCTGGTTTTCTGTCTCTATTAAAGGGGACCTATTATTCAAAATCCACTTGTTCATGTCTCTTCTACATCAACATGTGTCCCCTCTTCTTCATGTCTCTTCTACATCAACATGTGTCCCCTCTTCTTCATGTCTCTTCTACATCAACATGTGTCCCCTCTTCTTCATGTCTCTTCTACATCAACATGTGTCCCCCTCTTCTTCATGTCTCTTCTTCATCAACATGTGTCTCCTCTTCTTCATGTCTCTTCTACATCAACATGTGTCCCCTCTTCTTCATGTCTCTTCTACATCAACATGTGTCCCCTCTTCTTCATGTCTCTTCTTCATCAACATGTGTCCCCTCTTCTTCATGTCTCTTCTTCATCAACATGTGTCCCCTCTTCTTCATGTATCTTCTCCATCAACATGTGTCCCCTCTTCTTCATGTCTCTTCCACATCAACATGTGTCCCCTCTTCTTCATGTCTCTTCTACATCAACATGTGTCCCCTCTTCTTCATGTCTCTTCTACATCAACATGTGTCCCCTCTTCTTCATGTCTCTTCTACATCAACATGTGTCCCCTCTTCTTCATGTCTCTTCTCCATCAACATGTGTCCCCTCTTCTCCATGTCTCTTCTCCATCAACATGTGTCCCCTCTTCTTCATGTCTCTTCTACATCAACATGTGTCCCCTCTTCTTCATGTCTCTTCTACATCAACATGTGTCCCCTCTTCTTCATGTCTCTTCTCCATCAACATGTGTCCCCTCTTCTCCATGTCTCTTCTACATCAACATGTGTCCCCTCTTCTCCATGTCTCTTCTACATCAACATGTGTCCCCTCTTCTTCATGTCTCTTCTACATCAACATGTGTCCCCTCTTCTTCATGTCTCTTCTACATCAACATGTGTCCCCTCTTCTTCATGTCTCTTCTACATCAACATGTGTCCCCTCTTCTCCATGTCTCTTCTACATCAACATGTGTCCCCCCTTCTTCATGTCTCTTCTACATCAACATGTGTCTCCTCTTCTTCATGTCTCTTCTACATCAACATGTGTCCCCTCTTCTCCATGTCTCTTCTACATCAACATGTGTCCCCTCTTCTTCATGTCTCTTCTACATCAACATGTGTCTCCTCTTCTTCATGTCTCTTCTACATCAACATGTGTCCCCTCTTCTTCATGTCTCTTCTTCATCAACATGTGTCCCCTCTTCTTCATGTCTCTTCTCCATCAACATGTGTCCCCTCTTCTTCATGTCTCTTCTACATCAACATGTGTCCCCTCTTCTTCATGTCTCTTCTACATCAACATGTGTCCCCTCTTCTTCATGTCTCTTCTACATCAACATGTGTCCCCTCTTCTTCATGTCTCTTCTTCATCAACATGTGTCCCCTCTTCTTCATGTCTCTTCTCCATCAACATGTGTCCCCTCTTCTTCATGTCTCTTCTACATCAACATGTGTCCCCTCTTCTTCATGTCTCTTCTACATCAACATGTGTCCCCTCTTCTTCATGTCTCTTCTACATCAACATGTGTCCCCTCTTCTTCATGTCTCTTCTACATCAACATGTGTCGCCTCTTCTTCATGTCTCTCTACATCAACATGTGTCCCCTCTTCTTCATGTCTCTTCTTCATCAACATGTGTCCCCTCTTCTTCATGTCTCTTCTCCATCAACATGTGTCCCCTCTTCTTCATGTCTCTTCTACATCAACATGTGTCCCCTCTTCTTCATGTCTCTTCTACATCAACATGTGTCCCCTCTTCTTCATGTCTCTTCTACATCAACATGTGTCCCCTCTTCTTCATGTCTCTTCTACATCAACATGTGTCCCCTCTTCTTCATGTCTCTTCTACATCAACATGTGTCTCCTCTTCTTCATGTCTCTTCTACATCAACATGTGTCCCCTCTTCTTCATGTCTCTTCTACATCAACATGTGTCCCCTCTTCTTCATGTCTCTTCTACATCAACATGTGTCCCCTCTGTGGAAAGAGACTCTGAAAGTTTCAGGAACAAAGATTGTCTCTCTTTTTGGTCCATTTCTATAAAAACCTGTCTGAAAATGAGCTGATCAGATTTTGGCCACTTTATGATGTCATAACGATGTTTTGTCTTGTGTAACCATTAGCCAATCACCAACCAAGGTAACCCCCCCCCCCCCCCTTATCACCTGAATCTCCTCCTAGAGCACCATTGAGTTCTTTGTAACCAAATCTCTCTCAGAGGGGCGTGGGGAGGGGCTCCTTATTTTCATCTAAAGTAACAGACAGAGAATCAGCACTTTGGAAACAGGGCTGAAACAGAGGGGATTATGGGTAATGCTGCAATGATCTGTTTGGTGTTTCAGCCAATCAGAGACAGGCTCTGTGTATATCTGAGACCTGTAATATATTGATGACAAACAGTATAATCGGGGACCTTTAAGATCTGCCTGAACTGGAAAGGCTAGAAGACAAAAGAGGACGCACTGGACAACTACTTTTCCTTGTCTTTAAGTCTTTTTACTTCAAAAACAGTCTTTATTTTCAGACTGATAACATTAAATGCAAAATATTCCCGTAGAATGCCACAATATGGAAGCAACAAGCAATCAGATTAGCTTTGGTGGCTATACTTACATCACCCTTCTAAAGCCAGAGAATAACGGCGTTATGATGCCAAAGAGCGTCACTTTAAACTGAAAACACATCCACTTCTGGGGATGGGGGACGTTCATCAGTGGACGTGACAGTCAGACAGTGAATTACTACTTTCCAGCGGCTGTTGTCGTGAGTAAACATTAGGCTAAATGCCGATGGACGAGCAGCGTATCACTCCATCAGTCGGCAAATGTAATCTGGCTTTTTGAGAATAAAAAAAAACATGATTATCGACCAGACACCGTACACCATTGCTTTTATTATGAGCGATATTCACGGTGCCGTTGCTGAGAAAATCAGTGAAGTAAACGGACAATGAAATGGCTCCACTCTGGCTCTGGCTAGTCGAAAACTAGTTTGCATGATTAACCAACTGGGAACCAAACAAGCAGCACAGAGCTGAGCTGCTTTTCAGTGAAAAAGGGGCATACAGAACACCACATACATACAGAATCTGCAAAACATACACTGACGTTATTCAGGGTTCCTAGATATCTTGCACAAAGCCAAGATGTCTTTTACCACTCGCTCTTCCTGAGTCTTTCTAACCTCCCTTCTGCTACGGCTGAATGCAAAGTGCTGTTAAAGGCTGACTGGTGTGCAGAGGAAGTGAAGGCAACATGCAAAGGGCAAGGACTCATAGAGGAGGAAGTGAGGGGTGATGAAGAGGACGAATGGCTGCCCGGAGGAGGGGGGAGATCAGAGATGGGTGAGGAGCGTTTCAGTCCTCTGCTGCAGAGTCAGAGCGATCTGAAGGCATCGATCAGCACTCTCCTCACTCACTGTGACATTTGTTGAAAACCTCTGGAGGACGACTCTACAGATGGAGACGCCGGTTCAATTACCATGCCTGCCTGATCTCTGCCTGTGTGTTCATCTCTCTATCCATACATTCTCCCTGTTTGACGCCACTTACCCTTTTCCATCACATACTGTACGTCCACATGGGAAAAGTCCTTAATGTGTGTGAAGCTGACCATTGAGTGGCCCGACCAAGCAAGGAGGCAGAGGCAGAGAGTTCAAATATAACCCGGTGTGGGCATTTATTCCTCTTTGTGGTACAGGATACACAGCCATGACTGTCTCCCGTGAACACAGTCACCAGCAACTAGGACCTCACACCCACACTAACAAGCAAACAGAACCTAAACACACACAGACTAATCAAACCAACAAGACACAGGTGAGGGGGGAGGAGACAACACAGGGCACCCGGGCCCTTTCTCATTTCATCAAATCCCCCTCCTCGACTCCTCGGTCCTCCGGTAGTGACCCGGAAATGAATTTCAGCGCGCCATTTTGAAGGACATCTCATTTCTCTAAATGCACTTCGAGGACCGAGCATCGAGCATCGAGGAGGCTCTCTGGAGGAGCTCTAACCGAGGATACACTGATGGGTCCTCCACGGTCCTCCACGGTCCTCCACGGCTCCTTCGTGGATGCATTTCCGGGAATAGAGTTTCAAAGAGTCGTGACGCACAGCCGGACTTATCTCAGCCAATGACAGCTCTGCATGCATCCCCTGGATATTATTTTATTAACTGCTTTCATCGCGACGTGATGTTTCCAGAGAGAACAGCTGTGAGGTCCGTGCAGAAAGCAGAGCAGTGTGTATAATATATATCACTCAGTATAACTGGCCTACTCTCTTTATTTGCTGTAGTTTAGTAGATATCTACAAACAAAGAGTCCATATTTTTCTAAAACCATTTAGTGCTTCACATAATAAAATACACAACGGCTGTTAGGCTGTTAGCTGTAGGTGCGTGTGTGTGGTACAGTGTGTGCGTAGATGCAGCGGACAGACAGGTCTCAGTTGGTTTGGTGTCCTCTGCTTACTTTTAATACTTGTAAATAAAACTTTTGGCACGTAATTTATTTTCCTCATTGTAGCGACCGGGAGGGGGGGGATATATCCAGTCTCTGATAGTGTTACGTTATTATGAGAGTGCTCTGTTTGATTCTGAAATTGTATATATATGTATATACATATATATATATATATGTGTGTGTGTGTGTGTGTGTGTGTGTGTGTGTGTGTGTGTGTGTGTGTGTGTGTCCCCGCATCTGTAGCCTGTTATTGTCTCATTATACCGCACTGTGAATGAATCAAAGTAAATATATAAGTGGTCATGAACACATCTGTCCATCAGACAGAGGGCTGCTGCCTCCTGTCATCATTAATGGACGTCTCTTTAAAATGACCGCTCAGAGGAGAGGAGTTCTCATTTCTCTGACCGCCTGCTGCTTCCACTCCTCTCTCCTCGGTTCCCCTCCTCGGCTCCTCGGCTCGCATCTCCTGTGGGCGGGACTAAGTCTCGAGGATAGGAGTCGAGGAGGTGAGTCAAGGAGGGGAGATAGAGAAATGAGAAAGAGCCCAGGTGACCACAATCACCAGTAACAGACAAGACGGGAGGGGGAACACTTTTCAAACTAAAACAGGAAACAGAGACGGACAAACTTAAACACAGACAGATCGCGACACTTTCCAGGGCACGGAACAAATCAATACACTTCGCCACCAACGAAGCTATACAATCCGTAACGGAGGCCGAGATCTATGGCCCCAGAGATCACCTCCGTTACAGCGTGCATTTGCATTTTTACTACATCTAGAGAAACTGAGGATCAGATTAAGAGTCATTTACGTGAAACAAACACCTACCCTTACATTGATTGTTGTAGTTTACTGTCGTGCAGAAGGAATCAGCAGGGACTTTCTATAGAGCAACCATTACATTAGGCTCGGTTTTTGCAGCAAAATGAAGATATATTCTATGCATATTGTCCCATTGTGCAAGTTTCAGAAACTCTGAAGTTTCTAACCACTGACCCAGCTCTGACTCCGTTATATTATATATATTTTACCCCCCACCCCTGCAGTTTGAGCTCATCCCTCCCTACAGTCCGTGTCCTCTTCCTTCCTCTCTTGTGCCCGGGTTTCTTCTTCTTTGCCCACCCTGCGTGACAGTCTGATTCAGCCTGAACCATCTCCTCTCCTCATGCCCCCCCCCCCGCTGTTTGTATCAGGAACTCAGTGTGTGAGCACCCGAGGAAAGACGAGGGACGAGGGAACGCAACAGGACGCATTAGCAAGAGCTGTGTCTCAGTCTTGCATACTTCTGTACTTTCATGTTCTGCTGTATGTGCAGAAGTACGTCAATGCAAAATATGGCAAAATGCAGTTTGAGTACCCATGTTCTATTTATACAGTCAAATAGTGTGGAACGCTGGACACTTTTCACACTCAACGACTGTCATCTGGGCTACGTAGGTAACCAGCTGCCATACAGTAGCTCTGGTAAACACAGAACTATACAAATAAAGTGACTATTTATAGATGACATATCCTGCTGATGTTCAGGTGTATATCAGTATGTAGTGTCTCTACTTTAAAGAGTCCCCTCCTGCTGATGTTCAGGTGTATATCAGTATGTAGTGTCTCTACTTTAAAGAGTCCTCTCCTGCTGATGTTCAGGTGTATATCAGTATGTAGTGTCTCTACTTTAAAGAGTCCTCTCCTGCTGATGTTCAGGTGTATATCAGTATGTAGTGTCTCTACTTTAAAGAGTTCTCTCCTGCTGATGTTCAGGTGTATATCAGTATGTAGTGTCTCTACTTTAAAGAGTCCTCTCCTGCTGATGTTCAGGTGTATATCAGTATGTAGTGTCTCTACTTTAAAGAGTCCTCTCCTGCTGATGTTCAGGTGTATATCAGTATATAGTGTCTCTACTTTAAAGAGTCCTCTCCTGCTGATGTTCAGGTGTGTATCAGTATGTAGTGTCTCTACTTTAAAGAGTCCTCTCCTGCTGATGTTCAGGTGTATATCAGCATGTAGTGTCTCTACTTTAAAGAGTCCTCTCCTGCTGATGTTCAGGTGTATATCAGTATGTAGTGTCTCTACATGTCTCCATGCTTTAATGTTCAAAAAACTCTTTATTGTTCTCATATTGCCTGTGCTGCAGCACCTCTTTTCACCCTCTGTCTGAAACCAGAGCACATGTCTGCTCTGATTGGTTAGCTGGCCGGCTCTGTTGTGGTTGGTCAACCTGCTTAGAGATATCCCGCCCCATAGCCATATCAAAACATTTCCCAAATTGGGATCAATAAAGTACCATCTTATCTTATCTTATCTTATCAGGTACAATGTGTTGGAGCGCTAGCCAATAGGAGCGTGACTGTTCCATAGTGATATCACTTTGTTCTGGACTTTGGGATTTCAGCCTCTGCAGACCATTTACATGCACACAAAAACAGTATAACACACTCCAGGAAAGGGAAAACCCCATAGAGCAGAAAAGGGCACATTTAAGGCATCAATCATCACAATACAACAGTTGAATAAATGCATTAAACTGTACACTAGCAGTGACAGTACACAGTTGCATTGCTCCCTTTATCTCCCCCACCTCTGCTTTTACCTCCATATCTGTTTCTCTGCAGGCCACCATTATTCTCATCCTCCACTTCAGGGAAGGCTTCTGCTTTCATTTACTTTATTTTACCATCCACCCCCCGCCGGTGATATTGTTATTTTTAGACAGTGTGCGTGTGTGTGTGGCCTAGCATTACTATCCTTGTGGGGACCTAAATCTGTTTACACAGTCATGTGTGGGGACTCACCTCCCTTTGGCCTCAACTAATATACAGTACTCAGCAACCTGTTCCTGTTTTTGTTTTCTTCAGCCTATGTATCTTTATTATTACTTTTTGTTTTGTTACTTCCCATTGTAAAGCGTCCTTGAGTTTCGTGAAAGGCGCTATATAAATTGAAATTATTATTATTATTGTTATGGAAATAATTATCATAGACGCCAATTTGTAACATACAGGACAAACCTTGATGTCTGTTTACCTTCTTTAAGGACACAGGCTGCTTAGCCAATAATGTTATTGTTCCCATTCTGTGACCGGTCAATACTGGGATACAGATGGTCTGTGTTGTGGGTACACTGGGACACTTCCTTCTCTGTATTTGTGGATTCCAAGGTAAAATCTTCGAGGTCATAAGTGTCCGAGGCAAGTAGCTCTGTGTTCCCACACTGTTTAGGCTATCTCCTCAAATATGTTGTTTACTCTCTGCGAAACCAGTTAGATGGGCTGGCAAGAGAGAGGCTCTCCAGAATTGACGTGGCAACTCTACCGTTAAGTCAGAACCTCTGACTCTTGGACTTGTGATGTGAATCCTCCGGCCGTTTAACTCCAAATAAACCATCATGTGTTTGACATCAAAGCTACTGCTCTTCCCGTGTCTCCTTCCTGAGTCGGTGACTCCCACTGCATAGCTACACAGAAGTTTCCTCTACAATTATTATTATTATTATGGGGACATAATGGAGGTCCCCATAAGAGGAATCATTAATTTTAGGGTGAAGACTTGGTTAGGGTTAGGCATGTGTTGGTTATGGTTGAAGGTTAGGATAAGTCTCCAGGAAATGCATGTAAGTCAATGTAATGTCCCCTGAAGTGATGTATACATGGTATGTGTGTGTGTGTGTGTGTGTGTGTGTGTGTGTGTGTGTGTGTGTGTGTGTGTGTGTGTGTGTGTGTGTGTGTGTGATGGGGATGCTGACCTGATTTCTCAGTCATCTGCTCTGACTGCGACTCCCAACAGGGGAACTACACCTCTTCTAATATTTAAATAGTTGGTTTCAGACACATGTGCAATAAAGGATAATATTCAATTAAATACAAATTACTTGTATACACTTAAGAAATTAAAGTAAAAATGTGCAATCAAAAGATTATTTTTTTAATGAAAATAAAAAATATAACCAAGAAATAACCAAAGCAGTTCTTTGCATGCTGGATCCTTTTTGTATCTTCAGGAGCAGGTTGTGTTTTGGACAGATTGGCAGTCCAGCACCGAACTAACAGGAGCAGACATCTGCAATTTAGAGCCTGAACCCTCCTGACCTGAGAGTCTGTCTGCAGAGTCTGTGATGTGATCTGAAGACCAAACTGCACAGAGAGAAACCAGAATATGGAGCTGAATTTCTATTTGTGCCTTTGCCAGTAACCAGTGTTCACATATAGCCATGAAAGATGCAAAATCCCTGAGGAACGGTTGCAGGAAAAGAAAAAACAAATGCACCTTTTCCCCACAGTTAGAAACATAAAGAAAGTCATTTTTTTCTGCACCGTTTTTGCAATAATAATAATAATACTACATTTTATTTGTAAAGCACCTTTCATTGCTAAAAGTGCTACAAGGGGCGTAATAGAAAAAAAGCTTACAGTGAGCTTACAATGCTAATCACTAGCTGGATAGCATCGTGCAGGAATTAGTCCTAAAACCCTGACATGACTCAGCATGTTATCACTTCCTGTTCCCACATCTGGAAGTCGGAAATAAGGTTATGTTCTACGACATAGTATACGTCAGTGAATACCCCACCAGTGAGTTTAAAAACGGCGGTTGCTAACAAGTGTCAAAATGAGACGACTAAGGCCCCGTCCACACGGAGACAATTTCAGTTGTATCCGCTAATGTTCTTTATCGTATAGACGGTTCGTCCACACGAAGCCGAAACGGAGCCGCGGCTTCGGAGCCCGGAACCGATACACTTTGATGACGGCTCCCAAAGTGGGTAGATCTGGAGACGAAACGATTGTGGCTCCGTGTGTACGCCCTATACGATCCTTTCCTGAATCGATGATGCCATAGCCCCGCCTCTCCCCACCTCTCCTCCTCACCCCCGCGTCATTGCTGATGCGTTTCACCAACAACAACAACAATGGCGGATCACAGGGTTGTGTTCGTGCTCCAGACGCTACTGACCATGATATAGATTTTACCTTTTTCTACCTTGTTTGTTTGTTTATGCCTTATGCCCATGCTCAGGGGGTCTTATTCACTGCTTTTGGCGTATTTTGTGGTGGAAGTATAGCGCCACTTACAGGCCCGGCATATGTACTACAGCGTCTCCAGCGGTTTCGAGCGGTTTCGTGTGGACGGACACGTTTCTTGAGCCGATTCCGTGTGGATGGAAGCCTTTTTTTACATCGACTTCGGTTCGAAATCGGTTTCGTCTCCGTATGGACGGGGCCTAAACGCCATCACGCCCAACTTTAGCCGCCTTTAGCTTAGTGGTGGTGACGTGAAGTCATGTGACCGTGCTGTAGTTCCTTTATAGCCCAACATTAGCCTCCTTTAGCTTAGCGGTGGTGATGTGAAGTCATGTGACCGTGCTTTCGTTCCTTTATAGCCCAACATTAGCCACCTTTAGCTTAGCGGTGGTGATGTGAAGTCATGTGACCGTGCTTTCGTTCCTTTATAGCCCAACATTAGCCACCTTTAGCTTAGCGGTGGTGAAGTTTCTGTTTCCTCTCTTTGCTTTTACCTTCCCATCTTCCCTCACCCTCTTCACCCAGTCACAAGCTGTTCACACATCCAAACTCCTCTTCCTCCATTCTGCTTCCTCACTCTGCCTGCTTGAAATAGCGGCCGGCTTGGATTTTCCGCTCCTCGCACACAGACGCTCATTCATTCAATTTGAGCCAAACCCACATGCAGCCGTCATTAATTAGTTAGCATTAAAGCTATCCGTCAGTCTCTGTGCAGAAAGGCCTGCAGACACGATATAAATCAACACAAACGGGATGATATGTGACAGGGAGGGAACGGAGAAATTACATACTGTAGGAACATGGCGGGAAAAAACGTGTCTGCAGGGGAAGAGCTAAATGAGAGTCAGAGCGGAGGATTTGTCCTCCAATTTATTCTCCCTCTTGGACAGAACAGCACTGTGGAGCATGTTTTTATTTATTCCTTAAACAATTCTTCCCCAAAAAAAAGACTCTACAAGCGTCAGGGAGTCAAACACAAATAATGGCAGCATATCATGGAAGGATGGTTTACTGCTTCTGTATAACAACGACAGGGAGAAGCACATAATTAATTAACAATAAACTTCAACGCAGAATTAAGTATTTTTTAATGTAATTTAATTAATAAAAAGACATACATTTACGAAGTAAAACCTGGTATAAATGTAAATTATAGTCGCTAATTTGGAGCTACCGTGAAAAATCCCTAAAAGCTGTGTCAGAAGTTTTAGCGAAACAAGTTAAAACGACTCCTTTGTTTACTTACAGAACAAAGTGACATCACTATGTAACACTCACACTCCTATTGGCCAGCGGTCCAACACACTGTACACGGACATCTCTAAGTGGTTGACCAATCACAACAGAGCCGGCCAGCTAACCAATCAGAGCAGACTGGGCTCTGGTTTCAGACAGAGGGTAAAAAGAGGTGCTGCAGCACAGACAGTATGAGAAACATAAAGACCTTATTGAACATTAAAGCATGGAGACATGTCCCAGTAGAGACACTACATACTGATATACACCTGAATATCAGCAGGAGAGGACTCTTTAAAGTAGAGACACTACATACTGATATACACCTGAACATCAGCAGGAGAGGACTCTTTAAAGTAGAGACACTACATACTGATATACACCTGAACATCAGCAGGAGAGGACTCTTTAAAGTAGAGACACTACATACTGATATACACCTGAACATCAGCAGGAGAGGACTCTTTAAAGTAGAGACACTACATACTGATATACACCTGAACATCAGCAGGAGAGGACTCTTTAAAGTAGAGACACTACATACTGATATACACCTGGACATCAGCAGGAGAGGACTCTTTAAAGTAGAGACACTACATACTGATATACACCTGAACATCAGCAGGAGAGGACTCTTTAAAGTAGAGACACTACATACTGATATACACCTGAACATCAGCAGGAGAGGACTCTTTAAAGTAGAGACACTACATACTGATATACACCTGGACATCAGCAGGAGAGGACTCTTTAAAGTAGAGACACTACATACTGATATACACCTGAACATCAGCAGGAGAGGACTCTTTAAAGTAGAGACACTACATACTGATATACACCTGAACATCGGCAGGAGAGGACTCTTTAAAGTAGAGACACTACATACTGATATACACCTGAACATCAGCAGGAGAGGACTCTTTAAAGTAGAGACACTACATACTGATATACCCCTGAACATCAGCAGGAGAGGACTCTTAAAGTAGAGACACTACATACTGATATACACCTGAACATCAGCAGGAGAGGACTCTTTAAAGTAGAGACACTACATACTGATATACACTTGAACTTCAGCAGGAGAGGACTCTTTAAAGTAGAGACACTACATACTGATATACACCTGAACATCAGCAGGAGAGGACTCTTTAAAGTAGAGACACTACATACTGATATACACTTGAACTTCAGCAGGAGAGGACTCTTTAAAGTAGAGACACTACATACTGATATACACCTGAACATCAGCAGGAGAGGACTCTTTAAAGTAGAGACACTACATACTGATATACACTTGAACTTCAGCAGGAGAGGACTCTTTAAAGTAGAGACACTACATACTGATATACACCTGAACATCAGCAGGAGAGGACTCTTTAAAGTAGAGACACTACATACTGATATACACCTGAACTTCAGCAGGAGAGGACTCTTTAAAGTAGGGACACTACATACTGATATACACCTGAACATCAGCAGGAGAGGACTCTTTAAAGTAGAGACACTACATACTGATATACACCTGAACTTCAGCAGGAGAGGACTCTTTAAAGTAGAGACACTACATACTGATATACACCTGAACATCAGCAGGAGAGGACTCTTTAAGATCTTGACAGTGTCTTTTTTAGACCAGACTGCGGCCACAAGTTAAATCTCTATACCTAAATGCACAAATGGTACTGATATTTCCGTACAGCTGGTCTGGAAAATGTAAAAAAATCATTAAACACTTCTTGTAAATATAGTGTGTATTTTTACGCTAAAGCTGCAATATCTCCTGCTACGAAACTAACACATAACAGTACGTGGGCGACTCACAAAAACAACCTTCTAGTAAACAAAATCATCTTTTATTTTTGCTTCTGACCATCTATAAATGTTGCACATCCTGACTCAGCGTGTCACCAAGTCATGAAACCAGCAGAGAAATGGTAAAGAGAAGGATAATGCCATCACAACGGACTTCTTTATTAACAAACATGAGTACTAATTCTGTATCTGATCATCACAAGCAGAGACATTTCCACACAAATAAAATACTTAGAAGGAGACAGTGAGTGTTTCTCAAACTGTGTGCAACCATGCGAGAGGTGTGCATGCAGGATTATGTAAGACTGTCTGCTCAGGCATACATATGCGTGCAAGTGTACACGTGCATGAGAGTGTGTGAGTGAGTGTGTGTGCTCATGCAACATTTACATGAGCAGCAGCAGCATTAGAAGGCTCATTAGCATAATGCAGGGAAAGATGCCATGTTCTTCATTTGCTTGTTCCTGATCCTGTCTGATGGTATGTGTCACATACTCTCCACACACACACACACACACACCCCCTCCTCTCTATTTGTCCTCCCACTTTTGCTCCTTGTTCTGTCCTTGTGTTTCTCCCTTCCTTCCTCCCTGTTTTATTGCTGCAACCATTAGTTGATTAATTGATTACACAGCAGAGAGTTAATCAGAAAGATTTTTGATTAATTAAGTCATTTATCAAGAAAACATGTCAAATATTCCCCGGCTGCATTCATTCATTCCGAGCATTTGCTGCTTCTCTCTTACATCACTGTACGATAAATGTCTTTGGATTTTGGAAGAAAAAAATGCTATTCAGAGAAGTGACCTTCGGTAACTTGTAGATATAAAACACAGAGCAAAAATCTGGTTCACTGCTAACGTCAGCTCAGCTTGGCTCTCTGATAACTGCAGATCTAGACGTCCTATGGCTGTTAAAAAAAACACCAAACTTCATATTGAATAAATGTGGCTTGAAATAGGATAAAAAGTCAGTTTATGACAGCTCCTTTTAGATGATGCTTAAAGGAGATACCACACCTTTAAAGGAGGACCGGAGGAGAAGGAAATGTTAAAGTGAAATACTAGCTTGCTTTTAATTGTTATGAGGCTAATGCTAGTATATCAAATACATGGTGTTTTCCCCGATGCCAATGTCCATTAGCTTATCAGTCGCTTATTTGACCTCTGAGATCTGCACAGAGACACATGATGTAGCACATAACCCAATTAAGCATTAACATCCTGTCATGCTCTGTGACATGCATCAACATTTGAGTTTTATGAAGTGTGATTTAAACCTGCAGCATTGCAAACTCATTGCACACTCCTCAGTCTGCAGACGCCTCGTCTAATTTATCTGGCTTCCTGCGCCGCCTCTCACGGCCGTCCTCTTTATTAATCTGACACTTTCCTTCCCCCTGAGTCAACACTTTCTGCACTCCATATTGCATCGCCTCGCAGCCAGACGAGAGGAGGGGAAAACACACACACGCTTTGAATTTTGACAAAGGAGGCCCATCCAAGCTCGCGTCTAAAATATTAGGTCAGCCAGTTTGAACTAAAGGAGGGAAAGAGAAAGAAGGATAATAATACACTTGTGTGAAAGCCTTTAAGAGCAAAGACACATGTGTTGATTTGTTTTTATTAAAACTGTTTTTTGGGGGGGAAAGATTTGTAATCACATAGTTGATAACCTTTGAAAAACAGCTATCCTGGCTCCAAACATTTACATTTTATTGAAGCCATTTTAGTAGCACTTATAATGGTGTGGCTAATAGCTGATGTACCTGCCGCAGGACTCTTTTTGTTGTTGTTGTTGTTGTTCCTTCATGGTTGATGGACTTTTTGTAAGTCGATTTGGATAAAAGAGAATGGGAGAGAAACTCCCTCTGGAGGGAATACAGGGAGTTTAGGCTTTGCAGACCATTCACACAAACCTGTATAACACACAAACTGAAAGGGAAAGCCCCAAAAAGTACAATAGGGTTAATACTCATTTTAAGGTATTCATTTTGACGTGTGGATTGTTGGGATACCCAGGATTACCTAAACAACACAACCCAACCTGCAGTGACCAAACGTCAGCAGCAGAGCGGTTTTCCCACCGTGACGCTCGCTAACGGACCGTTTTCCCCGGACTCTGCTGCAACAGTGAGCATCAGAGCGGCTCCATACACTGAGCAGGACTCACCTAAAGCTGAACCAACATCAGCCTGATGGCTCAGCGCCCTGCTGCCTCTGTTACATCATTAACAACAACAACAACAACAATAACAATACACCTTCCCTGGACGGCCGCCACATGTCATTTCCTGATTGACCTGAGGTAGTTCTTCATATTAACAGATCTGGGAGCATGCATGGCTTTGTATATTGGATCAGATCCGGACGACGACGACGACGACGACGACGACGACGACGATGATGATGATGATGAAGGAGGCAGGAGTCCAGGCCAGCGGAGTTTGGCACAAATCACTACAGTGGCTTAAAGTAGCTTAACTGAATTTATTCTGAAGACGAAAATGAAAAAGCTGAATTAATGTTCAAAGGAGCAGAACACCTGGTATTTACCTCGCTAAAAAACAATGCACAACTGCACTAGGATCTGCATTTATGGTGCACAACTGGAATATCTCAACATTTAGACTGTGATATGTTGGGTACAAACTCCCAGTTAGAATTTATTTTACAGGTAATAGTACACAAATGCCCAAAAAAGCTTTAGATGTTGAGATATCTGAGGTAGAACAAAGCTCAAACTCGTGTATTTTCATTACTTGTATATGTTTATTCTTTAAAAAGGATGGTGGTATATATATATTTTACTACAAAAGTATTATAGTTTAATACTCAATTCTGATTGGCCAATTGGAACAGTCCAGAGGTTGTTAATTACGATGTGATACACCGTTGCTAAGGAGAACAGACCACTGCTATTCTCTGATATTTTCCAGAGATGGTTAGCATGAGGCGAATACATGCAGGAGACACACACTTCCTTTTGATGATTCCTCAGATGTGGCTTTCAGTGTGTGTATCACTTTATCACATTAAACAAAAAACGCCTCTTTGCGTAGCTAACACCGACGCTAATCCGCAGAGCTGTGATTCACTGAGTGTAACAGGAGGAAGGAGGTGTGTGATTCCCAGCAGCAGAACACACCAGCAGCACTGATCCCTCTAACCAAACCTGACATGTCATCTATTCTCAAACTGCCCCGAAGAATTGGCCAGGACAGAGGAAGAGGAGGAAGAGGAAATGGAGGGGATGAACAGGAGTAGAAGCACAGTCCACTTTGAGTCTTTAAAACAGGATCCCTGCAGCAGTTTGTGAAATGGTCATTTAGTCCACTGATCGTGTGCATGAAACCACATTTTCCTCCAAGCATTTTTGGTGCGGACGGCCATCTTGAAGGACAGTGTCCATTCACCTTGGCCCGCACCTGGTAAATCAAAAGCCTGCACACAGATTTAAGTCTGCCGCCGGTTCTGGTCCAACCATAGGGGGTTAAATAATCATTCACATTTAAATTATTATTTACAAGAGGTATGAATTTGGCGATAGCTAGCTAGTTAGCTTCACAAGCCAGCGTGTTAGATAGGTAGCTAATCTAAGCTAGCAAACTAGGTAGATATATGCCAAACTTTAGCTAGCTTGTTAGATAGATCGCTAACAGATTACAAGCTAGGTAACTAGTTAGATAGATGGTGAACTTTGGCTAACTTTAGATAGATGGATGGATGGATAGATAGATAGAGAGCGTTTGCTAACTAACTATCACACTGACAGGTTAATTGAGTTGGTCTCTGGTTGTTTTATAAATGTCAGCACTGTGGACCCTCTGGCAGTGAGAGTTATATAACTGTCCACAGGAGTTTAGGTCTGCAGTTAGTACGACTCATATGTTCTGGTTCTTTTCGAAGCTGCTCATAGCAAAGACACCTACACCACAAGACATACAGGTAATCAACATGTCCTCATATGAGATTTTATTGTCATATGTCATCCTGCAGTCACTAACACTGGATGGATGCTGTAAAACCAATCCATAGTGGCAGATTAGCTGTGCTAGTGCTAAACCGGAAGAGCTAAGACATTAGCATTTGAACAGGAGGTTGGAAAATGGGTGAGGCTACATAAGGTGAATAGAGTGGCGAAGTCACGCCCATCTACTTCCGGTCCATGGGACCTTATTTCAGAAAAATGATGTATTAAAGTCAATGGCGAGAGAAAACGTATCTTTCGATCCCGTTTGAATTGTGCCCGAATTACACATATGATGTATGTCAATCTTAAAAAATCATTTCCATGTAAAAAAAGCAGTTTGTCGTAAAACTGTGAAAAAACGCAACTAGAAAGACTACAAATCCCAGAGTCGCGTAAGTGATATCATAACTGATGTCACAATGTGTTTTCCTCCGCTAAATATAAGAGATAGCTAAGATAAGATAACTTTAACAAGATGCATGTGTGCTTAGTACCAGGTTGTTATCATACCAGCAATGGGTTTGCTCGTTCTTTCGCTTCCCGTCTGATGAAAGGACCAGGAGTGGCTGGATCAAGTTAGCTACCTAGCTAGTAGCAAGCACGTTAGTTAGCATTACAGCCTTAGCTTGCCATTTTTATTAGCCTTAACATGAAGGAACATTAAGTAACCCAAAATGTTAAACAGTAAGAGTAGTAGTCATATTTCGTGAACCCTTTGAATAGTACTGTCACTCCGGTGTGATCATTCTATAATACACCATTTAAGCCCGGGGGAGAAATGCTAACGCTACATTAGCATCGGCGATCTTTTGTACTTCATGCTATCTGCACAAATGGCTGACATTAAAAAGATCAGGCAGTTCAGAGAGAATCAAAGGAAGGCAGGCAGGCAGCTTTGCATGACATTCTTCTGGACGTGTTTCATTGTGGTGATAGTGCAGTCAATCCCTTTTTTGACAAGACAGCAGTGACGGCCATCTGGTGACGTGTGTTTTGTGCAAGACCAGAGATGTAGTTCATTGAGCGCTTCACAAAAAAAGTTGTTTTACGACATTTTTTTGTTTTGACATGCAAAATTATCTTTTAAATTGACAAACATTATGTGTAATTTGTCGCACAATTCAAACGGGATCGAAAGATAATCTTTCTCTCTCCATTGACTTCAATACATAATTTTCCGAAATAAGGTCCCATGGAGGTCCCCCGGAAGGGGAGGGACTTCGCCATCTATATAAGCTTCTTTCCCAGAATGCACCGCGGTTCTTTCCCAGTTGGAATACATTATTTTGAAAATCGTGAATGAAAAAGAAAAGCTAAATGTATGTACATGAACACAAATCAATGCATTAAATTACCATTTCAGGAGCTATAGGCTTTCCGTCTCCTCACATCTCCTTCTGTGTTTCAACCTCTTTTTCTCTTTGTCTCCCTGCCCTCCCCATTTCTCTCCCTCCCTTTCTCTCTGCATAGAGTCACGTCAGGGGAGATAGTGGTGAAGAGAGGGGGACAGATGACGGGTGAGGGAAATGGATGAGAGGATGTGGAGTCAAATGTATAATGAGGCGAGAGGGAGCTGTAGCGAGAGGAGAGACGGAGGGGAGGACAAACTAAGAGCGGGAGATGTTTCTCCCCCTTTCCTTTATCTCCCCCCTGTGTCACCCTGATTATATAAGAGCCACGTGCTAAAGAAAGCCTGCAGTAACAACTGTGTGTGTTTGTGTGTGAATAGTTTGTGTGTGAATAGTTTGTGTGTGTGTGTGTCTCCTGCACATGCATGCCTGCACTTGATGCTCATATTAAAAAAAAACAAAAAAACACACACACACACAGCTCAGAGCGCCGGGGTGCAGGTTCACTGCGGTTGCCATGGCGACACAGCCTCCTTCAGATGGCGCTATGACTTCCTGGAGGGACGGAGGAGCCCCCCCCTTCACTAACAACATACCATCACATCAACATTTTTCCTGCTCTCCTCCCTCAGGGTTTTAATCCTCTGATTTGATTTATTTAGGTGTGTGTTTATTGTTATTGCAGAAAAGGGTTATTTCTAATGATGGACAGTGATCCTGCACACTCCATGTCATAGTTGAGTCAAGAAATATTGTGTAATTTGTTGAGAAATAAAATAAAATACCAGTTTTTCATGTTTTTTTTAGTGCAACTTCTCTATCTGAGCTGCAAACGCGCTACAATGGCCCAGCACATTTCCATCAGGAGAAACGCGCTGCAGCTTCAGAAACGATGCAGATTTAAAAACACAAATGTTCCAAAACACATGAAGAAACATCTTCACCAACTTGAGGAGGAAACATGCGCATCGTTTACTAAAAGCTGCATAAAACAAACGCTGCACATACAAAACGCTGCAAGAAGCTCAAAATACAACGGACACCAGGGGACACTAAAAAGTGACGCACAGCTGGGAGACAGGGGACACTAAAAAGTGACGCACACAACTGGGACGGAGCGCTTGGTGACGTTCAGGATTATGAAGCTGAACAACTGTCTCTGTTGCAGTTAGTCGTCTCATAAACTGTAAGTGTTCGTCACGCAGTATATCTCAAATAACTAGGTTAGCTACGTTAGCTAGCTAGCTTACAGCAGATCTGCAGTAACATCAGAAGGAGTCATGTGATCACATTGTTAAAATAAGCCAATAAATAATTTTAGGTACATTTCCAACAACAGTGACAGTTTGTCCAGCTTTGTAATCTGAACGTCACCAATCTTCGTCCCAGCTGTGTGCGTCACTTTTTAGTGTCCCCTGGTCTCCCAGCTGTGTGCGTCACTTTTTAGTGTCCCCTGGTCTCCCAGCTGTGTGCGTCACTTTTTGTGTCCCCTGGTTTCTGCGGGGTTTTTTAGCTTCTTGCAGCATTTTGTATTTGCAGCCCAGTCTGCTCTGATTGGTTAGCTGGCCAGCTCTGTTGTGCTTGGTCAAACTCTTAGAGATGTCCCGCCCCTTTACATGCACACAAACCTATATAACACACTACAGGAGAAGGAAACCCCAAAAGAACTAAGCTGCCGCAAGTTTTGGTCGCACAGTGATGATACTTATACCTCTAGAATCTGTGGAATCTCAACTTTAATCTAATATCTTGTTTGTGCAGATCCGATAAGTAATAAAGTATTTCTACTGTGAGTTCTGTGCTAAGTGCGTTAGCATTTTTTCGCTCAGGGCTAATTCAGAGGCTCGGCGTTAGAGTTGTGTTTTGTTTCGGTACAAATTATTCATATCATCAGTTAGCTGAGTTTCTTCTCGTTAAGTGGGTATGACACATTAATAGGTTGTTAAATGTTAAGAAGCCCTGAGAAACAGTTTTGTGAACATTTTATTTTTTTGGGGGCATGGGGCTTAACAGGTTAAATCCCAGCTCCTCATCACCTCCATCAGTTATCAGCTCATGTTCCTGCCTCCGCCGCCTCTTTCAGCGGCCGCCATCACATCGAGTCCCATCAGGAGAAGCCCGGGGACCACGAGTGTGTGTGTGTGTGCATGTGTGTGTGCTGACTGGAGGAGCTGAGCTAGTAGTAGGTGCAGGTGATGGATGATTCATTGAAACACCAGTGTGTGCAATTCCCCAAAATACAGACGCTGCTCTCCGCCTCACACACACACACTGCCTATATTTAAACACACACACTTTCACAGACTCCCTCGCAACAACTGCTGACATCCTGCAGCTCCACTGTGCTGAAAATAATGTCTAAATATATAAAAACCTCTAAATAACTCTGGTGACGTGGAGTCAGATTTGCTGTGGCTTTGTCTGCCACCTTTAAAAATAATGTAGAGGAAAGAAAATAGGGGCTGCATGATTAGCAAGAATTAACATTAACACATTTTGTGCTTCCTGCCATCTGGATATTAGAGTTGATATTGCAATTTAGATTACTTGTGCAGCTCTAATCGGAACATGCAAAAGGAAAAGTCTCTAAAAAGATTATCACTTTATGGATCCCATATTGGAAAACTGTTTGGTTACAGCAGCATGTTCACAAGGCATTGCTGATTAGTTAAAAATATATAAAAAAATAGAAATAGTGTTCAATATGTATTTATCAAACCTATATATAGAGTATAAAATACAATTATACGAAATACAGAATCCTTTAGAAAAAACTGAAAATATTTGTATAAAAAAAACTGTATTTATTTATGCTGCACATGTTTTTTATGTAAAATAAATAAAATAAAATATAAATATTTATCAATAAATGAACTTTAAGTATTGCTACCTACTCTTGCTGTACTGTATTATTATTCATTTAATTGTATTGACTTGTTTTTTCTGTGAGCTCGTATTGACATCTTGCTGTCCTGTGTATCTATTGCCTGTACTTATTACAAAAGTAATAATAATAACGTATTACTTAATAATAAATTAAACAATGCTACCATAATAATATGATCGTATTAACCCTGATCAGTTGTGTCAGCAGCAGAGCGATGAGCTCCCGGTGAAATCAGCTCAGAGATGATCCACGTCAAACACAATTTCCACCGACACACACACACACACACACACACACACATCGCCAGTGCAGAAACACATTCTGGCGTTCACTGTCATCGTTCCTCCGAGACCTCAGGACCCCCAGCCTGACCCCCACAGGGACATAGATCACTTTAAATCCCCCTTCAGAGGAATATAGAGATCTGCAAGTCACAGAAATGTTGGACACTTAGCACCGATCAGCTCCTCGTTGCGTGTTCACAGTGTATCGTGTTTCCTCCGGTGGTGTGATGAATCCTCCACTGAGAACTCGTCCACATTTAGACGCTGTGTAACTCTATATATTTCAGGAATATGCTGAGTTTACCTCTTCAGCGCCTGGACTCGCTTACAAGCACATATAGGCGTTAGTGGACGAGGAAAAATAGACCCATGTGTGAATCGCGGCACACCAACTCAAAGTCGTGTGAAGAAATATTGTTTAGTTTGTTGAAAAATGACTAGTTTTACTTGTTAATTTTATTACTAGGACGGATTGTATTCGGCTGTCCCACCACATCCATCAAAAATATTCAACTGGTACAAAATGCTGCAGCCCGGCGTCTACTAACAACAACAAGAAATAAGGACCACATCACTCCAATGTTAGCAGCTCTACACTGGCCCCCCGTGAAGCACAGAATTTATGTTAAAATACTTCTTCTTACTTACAAAGCGCTAAATGTTCAGGCACCATCGTACCTAAAAGATCGTTTAATTCCACTATTGATTCAACTTGTTATGTTTTAGCTGAGTCACTGAGAATTGAGAATCGGCTTTTCGTTTTAGCTTTGCCCTTCTGGATTAAATTATTGCAATCAGTGAAAATACGTTTTTAAAATATAAAAACTCCTTTATTTTATACAGACTTTACTCTGCTTCCCTGCCATCATTTACCACCTTCACGAGTGCACAGCAGACTCATTCTAAAATTAGCTCCTATATGTACTTCATCCATAATAACCCTAGAATCAAATTTTGCAACACTGACATATTAACACTCCTAAAAGACGTATGCAGATTGTAGCTGCGTCTAAATATTCACAACCTTCACACACGTATCCTGTTCTCACAGGAACACACACATCATGTAACTGTAACCAGGGAGCTCACTCTGCAAAATCCCCTTCATCTCCCGTCACTAAAAGCATCTACACACTTTACTACTTGTCCCAAAGTGACTTCTACAGACTGTTAAAGTAGAGATGTCACACAGTCTATAATGATTACTAAGGGGCCTACTGTATAACATGCACAGGGCCCAAAGTGACAGGGGCCCCCTGCACTATGTCACTCAGAGACTGAAAATGACGTCAAAACACTCAAAATGACTACTTAGAGACTCAAACTGACTTCCAAGAGATACAAAATATACAATGAGACAAAAAATGACCACAAAAAGACTCAAATGACTAAAACCACAACAAAGAGACACTAAATGACTTCAAGGAGACTCAAAATGACTGAGAGACTCATAAGGGTCGTCTTTTCTCATAAACTTCTATATAATTCGAGGTATAATTCAAGAGAGAAGTAATGACATTTTCTCATAGACTTCTATACAATCTGACGTCCAATACCTGGATATTTTGCTTTTGTTTACCGAATATCTTTGGGTTTTTCAACTACAGACAAAAGTTATTCTCTAATACTGCTTGGCATTCCACACACACAGTTAGTCAATTCAATTAGAAAATACAATCCAGATGACTCCATAACGATAATTAGCATGACCTGCAGGCGTAAAAACAACCTAAAAAAATCCTGACTGGAGTTTATGAGCAGAATGAGCTTTTTTGCTGCAGGAGAGGAATGGTTGTGCAGATTAAAGCATCACTTTCAGCGCTGACATGAGATCCATCAGCTGAGTATTGTTGGGGTGGAAACACCTGCACTAATCCAGCTCTGAATGATGTCCTCCATCCATTATACGATGATTACATCGTTACCCCCCCCCTACCTGTACCTCAGTCACATCACGGTTATGAACTAGACATTCATCAAGCCACTGTCTCTGCTTTTTTTGGCAGGAAGTTGAAACCTGGGAGCATCCCTGCCAAGCTGCTTTAAATAGAGGTGATGATGTAAAGAGGCAGTGACCCATCAGGTGTCCGGTCACACGAAGACGAAGTGCCAAAAACTAGGCAAAAAAACTCCTGCTGCAAATGTATTTCAGCCTTAAATAAAGCTGGCAATTATAGAGTGGTCCCTGAAGGCAGCATCTCCCCGGTCCAATGGGATTTCTCCGTTTGATTTTGCAGAAAATAATCTCTGTGTCAAACAAAGGTTTATGATACTAACATGTTCGGTTCAACACGGATAATCTCCACATATTAACAGCACTTTATGATTTCTGAAGTAAAAAGATAATGTTGGGCTATAAAGGAACTACAGCACGGTCACATGACTTCATGTCACCACAGCTAAGCTAAAGGTGGCTAATGTTGGGCTAAAGGAACTACAGCACGGTCACATGACTTCATCCCTACTAAGCTAAAGGTGGCTAATGTTGGGCTATAAAGGAACTACAGCACGGTCACATGACTTCACGTCACCACTAAGCTAAAGGTGGCTAATGTTGGGCTATAAAGGAACTACAGCACGGTCACATGACTTCATGTCACCACTGCTAAGCTAAATGCTGCTAACGTTGGGCTATAAAGGAACTACAGCACGGTCACATGACTCACGTCACCACCGCTAAGAAAGGTGGCTAATGTTGGGCTATAAAGGAACTACAGCACGGTCACATGACTTCACGTCACCACCGCTAAGCTAAAGGTGGCTAATGTTGGGCTATAAAGGAACTACAGCACGGTCACATGACTTCACGTCACCACCGCTAAGCTAAAGGTGGCTAATGTTGGGCTATAAAGGAACTACAGCACGGTCACATGACTTCATCACCACCGCTAAGCTAAAGGGGCTAATGTTGGCTATAAAGGAACTACAGCACGGTCACATGACTTCACGTTCACCACCGCTAAGCTAAAGG
>NW_022989876.1:392523-538763 GCF_902827175.1 Gymnodraco acuticeps | reverse complement strand
CTGTATAGTTAAACATATAAATAATACACACTGAATACTTCTTCCACCACGGATATGTGTGTGAGAGGAAACTACAGATTCTGCAGACATTTTCAGAATTTCATAAAAGAAAACGGGGGGAGACAGCAACGACTAACAGCGAGAAATAAGACAACATGTGAGAGCGAGAGGACTGAGGAAGAGAGGAAGAGAGACAGAGGAAAGAGGAGGAGAGAAAGAGGAAGTGTTAAGAGATGAAGAAAACTCCTCAGTACCGCACCTTTCTGCTGACTCATGTCTACCATGCGAGGCTCGGCCAGCTCCAGGTAGAAGTTCTTGTTTTTCTCATACTCCTCATCGTCAATAATTTTCACGTGAACAAGTTTGCTGCAAGAAGAGGAAGAGGAGGGACAGAGAGGGGGGAAGAGAGAAGAAGAGGAGAAAGGTTAATTTGTGATGGAGGGACACAGGAAGTGCTCTGTACTGTAAGTAGGATTAATAAACAGCGAAAGGGAAATGTTAGGAGGTGAAAGGTTGCTTTTTTTTATTCATCTTTAAATCTTCAAGTTTCTGTAGCTGTAATGCAACGTTACATTTAAACATTCCAACAGTAGAAATTAACTAAATTAACAGTTCAGTCAGACAACTCACGTGTTCTTAATATGTTTATTATAAGCAGCATATAGTTTGAGTTTGGCGTCTAGGCCTCATCACTCCACAGATTTACAAAGAACATTGAGTGATGATTAGATAACTATCCCCGAGCCTACAGGTGGAAGCTGGGGTGGAGCTGGGGTGGGGGCAGGCGAGCAGCAGCAACATGAAACACAGCAGCAGGAACATGAACGCAGCAAGTGAACACAGCAGTGCAGCAGCAGCAGCATAGCGAGGCAGAGGCAGGAAGACCTAGCAGCTTAAATAGAGCCGCATGTTTAGAGCATGTGTTTGGTTGGTTGCAGTGTTGCCAACTCCATAGTAAGGAAAGTAGCTATTAGCTGTCCTGAAAGTCGCCAGAAGTCGCTAAATGACGTCATCGCCTACTTTGCATATCATGTAATGGCGGCTGTAGGACAGAGCATGGTAGAGGGGAGTACAAACAACGTTCCCAACCCTTCCAAGGATCAAAAACTTGAAACCACCGGAGTTAATCCAGACGACAGTAGATCAGAAATGTCTTTGCCTTTTGAGTATGTTTTGGGGTTTTAACATGACAGTTTGGCATAGAAATCCCCCTTACAAAAAAAGGCAGTATGCCCGTGTGTCATCTCCAATAAATGGCTTCAACCATCCTTTATACTCAGGGTTTGATTCCCACTCCTTTCTGTATTTTTGAGAATACAATTTAGACTGTGCCATGATGTTTAGCTTGTCACAGAGATGTTTAGCTTGTCACAGAGAGGCACACACACAGTGGACGAGGTGATTGACTGACTGAGGCTGTGTGAGTCAAAGCAAAGCAAAGGCAGTTATTTATTATAGTGTGAAAGAGAGTGAAGAAACATTTACATTCAACATTTAAATCCCGCTCAAAACCAGGACGGTTTGGCAGTTGGCGCATGCGCAATTCATTTGCAGTCACGACGCGGGGGAGTGTGGTTGTCTCCTCTCTGCTCTGACTGCAGCTGCGGCCAGACAACTGTCAGTCTGAGCGCCTGTGAGTACTATGGGAGGGAGGCGGGGCTCACGGCAGCACCGTGAGCTCGTTAACTGCAGAACAATGTGAGTCTCCAAACACCAGAAAAGTCCCTAATAACACCATTATAAATCGTTAGATTAGTCGTTAGTCGCTTTTGATACAAATAAGTAGCCGGAGGGTTTGGAAAGCCGCCAAATTTAACGAGAAAATAGCCAAGTTGGCAACACTGGTTGGTTGTAAGAGGGACGAGGTGCGTCACGTGGTAATGTATGATTGGTGCTCGAGTTGACTGCCTGAACTAGCTCGCAGGCTTCGCCCCATTATTGTACGGTGGCCGATAGGTGCAAACGCAGTAAAACGGCCCAAATGTGCATTTGTAAAAGAAAGATAGTGCTTCTTCTAAAGTTTGCTAATCTCTCTTTTAAGCAAGCTAACTTGTATGCAACTTTTGCTAAGCATTGACTGTTTTCACAAGTGTCAATTATCAAATTAATAATTTCAAATAACACAATATTCATCTAACGTTTGCTAACATTAGCCACCAGATGCTAACGGTAACACACAGGATCCCTGGCCGTTTCTGAATGTCGAGTAAACCTGCTGCAGAGCCACTATTTCAAGTATACTACGTCATCGAATGGCGCAGAAGGACTGTTTAAATGCATGTTAAATGCCCAGCATTTTACGTGGTATTCGACAGGGTTGCCCTATTTCCCCAAAATTATTTATTCTGACCACCCAAGTTTTAACAACGCTTATTATAAAGAATCACAAAATATTAGGCATTACCCTCTTTGACAAAGAATTTAAAATTAGTCAACTCGCGGATGACACATCCATTTTCCTAAAGAATAAATCCATGGTAAAGGAAACTCTTAACACAATTTAAATTTTCAGCATCAGGGTTATCTCTTAATCTTTCAAAATGTGAATTACTCCCTATCCATTCATGTGATGATTCCATTATTGACTCTATTAGAGTGGTACCTGAAGTGAAATATTTAGGAATAACATTATCTAAAAATTATATCAGGAGAGAAAATCTTAATATTTGTAACCGTATCACAGATATGAAGAAATCTCTCAGTCGTTGGTTAACTAGAGATCTTACTATTTTTGGCAGAGTTCTTCTTACTAAAGCAGAAGGTATATCTAAACTTATTTATCCATGCCACTCATGTTTTGTCTCTTCGGCCAATATTAAAAAAAAAAAACTCAATTATTTTCCAATTCTTGTGGAGAAATAAAACTCACTACATTAAAAAGTCACAGCTTGTTAAACAATATGATAAAGGTGGAATTAAAGCTTTAGACTTTGAATCGATGATTGGAACAATTAAAATAAAATGGTTGAAAGCTTTTTTGTCCCAGCCAGAATCCATGTGGTTCCATATTCCAAAGGCCATATTTAAACGTCTAGGAGGGTTTGATTTTCTTTTAAAATGTGATTTTGAGGTTAATAAGATTCCGACCAAATTGTCAAATTTTCATAAGCAGATACTGCATTATTGGAAAATGATATTTACCCACAATTTTTCTCCTCATGGATCTACTTTATGGAACAATAGAGTGATTATTATAAACAGAAAATCCTTGTTTAGGAGTGATTGGCATGAGAGGGGTATTTTGTTGTTAGTGATTTACTAGATTGCAATGGTAAACTGCTAGATGTTTTGGCTTTTTCAACGAAATACAATATAACGTGTACTGCTAAAGATTATAACAAAATCTGTAAAGCAATTCCTGTACCACTTATTGAAATGATTCATAATACTTTACTGTACTCAAATGTTGTATCAGTTTTACCTAGTTTGGAATTTATTGGCGATACTCTTAAGAATAACAAATCTATTAATGCTTCTTTGAAATCTCACATTTTTCACAATTTGAACAGAGGCTTATTTCCACAAGGGACCGATTTAAACACTTTATCTGTAATGGAAAAGGCTCTATCTTATTTTATAAAATGGCCTATTTCTCCTAAAGCAAAAATAAACTCATTTTAAAATTGTTCATAAAATCTACCCGGTTTCTACTTTTTTAAATTCAAGATTTAAATTTGAAGTGGAACCATGTTCCTTTTGTAATTTATCTGATGAATCGTTGGAACATTTATTTTTCTCATGCCCTTTTTCTAAATTGTTTTGGTCGAATGTGAGAGATTGGTTGTTACTTAAATGAACAAACATTCCAGCCTTCAAAATATATCACATTTTATATTATATTGATAATTTGTATTCTCCCATATCTGATTTGGTAAATATAATTATTATTTTGGGTAAATACCATTTACATTGTAGTAAATGGAGAGGAGGCAAGCCCTCCTTTCCCTATTTCATAAATGAGTTCAAGTCCTTTTTTCTGTCCCTTAGGAAAATACAATCTTGTAACATGTCTATAAAGATTTGCAATGATGACATTTCCAAATGGTTATTATTTTAAGTAAGCTTAATGCCTCTCAAATGTTTTTGTGCCTTTATGCTTTTTTCTCTCCCCCTGCTCTTATTGGATGTATTATTGTTGTCTTATTGTTAATGAATGTCTTGCACTTATGTTGATAAGTTGATGATATCCTCACCGAGCTTTTGTATGTTTTAAAAATGTTCAATAAAACATTTATAAAAAAATATATATATAAAAAAAATAAATGCCCAGCATTCGGCACCACTCGATGACGTAGTATACTTGAAATAGTGGCTCTGCAGCATCTCGACATTGAGAAACGGCCCCTGACATTCATCAGGAGGCGTGTGGCGCAGTGGGTTGTGCGTAGGTGTTCGGGTCAGGGGAGCACAGGTTCAAACCCCACTGCAGTCAGCATGTCGTTGTGTCCCTGAGACACTTCAACCCAAATTGCTCCTGTGGGTATTGTCCACAGTATTGAGTATGTATCGCTTTGGATAAAAGCGTCTAACAAGTAACATGTAATGTAATCACAGCGTCTAATAAAGTGGGAACAGAGGGCGAGAGAAAGTGCACAGCAGAGAGAATACAAGAGCAGCATGAAGTGAAAACAGCCTGTCATAAATCAGCCTGTAAAACGTGTAAAGGGACGTTTCACAAGGGCAAAAAAGGTGAATGCACGCGATAAATGAAAGAAACTGTCGCCGTCCAAATCGATTTTTATGCTTTCAGTCACGGAGACGCCCCGCCTGCAGGTAAGAGAGGAGCAGATAACTGGGGAGTTTATGGCTGAGGTTTGAGGGGAACGATCCTGTAATGAAGTGAAGCGTCTGCAGTGTGAAGCTGTTTCTCTGGCTTCACCTCGCTGTAATGCCTCTGATCGTCTAATTGATCTTTTTAAAGAGTTATTGAGCGGCGCAGCAGATAAACGGTCAGAGAGTGGGAACTCCTCTGAGCAAAGCTTTGTTGGATTCAGCTGGACCCACAGTAATGTCGGGCCTATTAATGGACAATGACATGTTTATGCATCGTGGAAAACACAAAAGAGCAGGGGGATCAGGCAAGGTTAACAAAAGAAAGAAAAATAAGTCAGATTGAAGAAGCAACAACCCGGAGAGAGCACGAGGAACAAAGGCAGCACTACGAGGAATCTCTAGCTTAAAGAATTTTTGTATATGTTTACGTGCAAGAACAACTATGATATTTAGTAGTTAAAGCTTTAATATAACGAGTAAAGCTAGCACAGGAACATCTTAGGAGTCATGGTTAGCATAGCTTAGCATAAAGACTGGAAACAAGTGAATACAGTTAGCCTGGCTCCGTCTAAGAAAAAAATAATTTTCATCCTCATGCAAAGGAAAACATGTTGCATGAAATTCTCTTGTTTCCCTATTTGTCTGCAGTTTAAACACACATTTGAATTCCTCCAGAGACGCTTAGATTAAGAGTTTTTTATAAAGATCGTGTGCTGTGTGAGTGTGTACCAATATGTGTGTGTGTGTGTGTGTGTGTGTGTGTGTGTGTGTGTGTGTGTGTGTGTGTGTGTGTGTGTGTGTGTGTGTGTGTGTGGCCTAGCATTACTATACTTGTGGGGACCTAAATCTGTCTACACAGTCACGTGTGGGGACTCGCCGCCCTTATGGGGACAAATTGGAGGTCCCCATGAGGGGAATCATTAATTTTAGGGTGAAGACTTGGTTAGGTTTAGGATTAGGGTTAGGGTTAGGCATGTGTTGGTTATGGTTAAGGTTAGGATACGTCTCCAGGAAATGCATGTACAGTAAGTCAATGTAATGTCCCCTGAAGTGGCGTGTGTGTGTGTGTGTGTGTGTGTGTGTGTGTGTGTGTGTGTGTGTGTGTGTGTGTGTGTGTGTGTGTGTTTGTCATTATTACATTGTGTGGCCATGCATCAGACAGCCCAGTCACGCCGTGGGGTCCAATTTTTTTGTGGGGTCCAAAACCCTGGACCCCACAAATTTTACCTCATATTCATTATAATTAAGGTCAGAACTATGCCCTGTGAAGTTTTCAGGGTTGTCCCCAAAAATCACTTTTACCGACTTAGTGTGTATAAGTGTGCTAACAGGAGGTAACTCAGTATCAGCCACTACTGGCCAAGGCAGGTACTGCATCCCACACACACATTCCATTCTCCACACACACTTTGCTGAACTGCGCATGTGCAAGCAGCCATCTTCCAACATATTGAGCTGTTTGATTAGCTGGTAGCACTTAGCTCCTTAGCTTAGTGTCTTTAATGAAATACAGAATTAAAAACACAAATATATACATTTTTGGTGAGTTTGACTTGTGTTGTCACAATAACAAGCAATGAATCATTAATCATTAATTATGTAAATAACAAATATAAAAAGATTTGAGAGATTACAGACTACAGCTGTTGTTAGCATAAATGCTAACTTAACATTGAAAATGCCATAGACAAGCTAAACGTTAGCATACATGCTAACTTTACATTGAAATCGGCTTAGACAAGCTAACCGTTAGCATAAATGCTAACTTAACATTGAAAACGCCATAGACAAGCTAAACATTTGCAAAATGCTAAAATATTATGTTCTAAGAGTGCTCAGATCTTGTGCTTGAGTAAAAGATTACTCAGATATTGCACTTGTCACCTTTTTCATACCTGATGAGTTTACATCCCTGTATATATATATATATAAAATACAAATAAAAATGTTCTTAATATTAGCCTTGTTTTAATGGTCAGATTGGGTCACCTTGATTTAATATTGGGACATTCCTGGTGGGCGGAGACAGGAATTCTCATTGTGATAGCATGACCACCCTTACAGGATGTGCTGACTCTTTAAAACAAGCGCTCCATATGAGGACAGAACCACGTGAATTTCGTTTTGCACTTCACTGGCAGTGGGATCGTAGCTAAAAAGGTGAGTTATTATTTTAAAGGCACATATGTTACTGAACATTAACCAGGTAGCTTACATTCAGACTATGAAAATGTGTTTGCATGCTTTAAAATGTAGCAATCAACATGAAGTAACTCAGTAAAAAACAGTTATAGCAACAGGTTTTGTATATTAATAATTTCACTTTGGAGAGATTGCTACCTCATGTTAGCAGGCTAGCTAACGTTAGCTAACGTTGCTAGCATTGAAACACCTGCTTAGTCTGCTTCAATCTAGGGCTGCTCAATTAATCGTATTTTAATCGCAATTACGATTATGGCTTGCAACGATTACGAAAACAATGTAATTGAAATAAAACGATTATATTTTTATTTATTTTTTTGGAAATTATTTTTTTATTGGTTTTTCAGTTGAATTGTAATTACAGTTCAGGGTAATCAACTGTTAGAACATACTGTTCACATTTTTTTTCTCCAATAAATTGATGTTTTCAAGGTAAATGGATAATCGTTTTTAATAATGGTGATATCAATTATTGACCCAAATAATCGAGATTATGATTTTTGCCATAATCGAGCAGCCCTACTTCAATCCATCAACTAGATGTAGTTGTCTAATACTTAAAGTATTTGAATGAATTGCAATAATTATGGTGGTGTCTGGTCACATTAACGCTTCATTGTTTTTGATTATAGGATACACTATGGCGGGACTGAGACGCAGGAAACCCCCCCTCAAGGATGCGATCGAACATGCAAGCGAGGCAGTTGACAAGACTGCAAAATTGGAAGTGATGTACATCAACTCTTTTAAAGGTATGTCTTTTTGTCATCAGTACAATTTGTGTTTTTATGTTCAAAGTTTTATCAGATCCTACAACCTTACTAGTACTTAGAGTTCATTGATTAAAGTACTGTTGCATTAATTGCATCCTCATACTATTGAGAGATGTTGTATTGAAGGGTGGGAAAGCTGAATTGTTTGCCTGGTCTAGTGTGCCAGGATAATGTATAAACCAAACCAGAGCTAATAACTATTATTACTATAAATATAAAACTCTAGTTTTGGTGGATTTTAATAAAAAACCATGGCAAGAAGATGAATAACTGTACATTTAATCATTTTAATAATAACCTGTAATTGGGATAGGTCGAGGGGTCTTTGCCACTTCTCATTTCCAAAAAGGAGACTTTGTGGTGGAGTACAGAGGGGAATTAATACATTCTGAAGAATCACAAAAGAGGAGGAGGATATATCATGTCAGCTGTGCTGTCTTTATGTTTGACTTCTACTGGCAAGAAAGAACATGGTGGTAAGTCCTAAATACAATTTTACATATTTGAAATTGAGTTGCAAGTTGTTATTTTATGAACATAAAACGTGGTTTATTTTTATTTATTAAGTGTTGATGCTGCACAAGAAGATTCCAGTCTAGGAAGATTAGTCAATGATGACCACAAACATCCAAACTGCAAAATGAAGAAGGTCATGGCAGAGAACAAGCCACACCTCTGTCTCTTTGCTCTTCGAGACATTAATCCTGGAGAAGAGATAATATACGATTACGGAGGAACTGATTGGCCTTGGAGAAAACAGGTTTGAAAAATATATTTGCAAAATTTCAAGTAGATTTGACAACGATTTATTTTCTTATGGGTGTGTTAGTAAATATTAGATTAGGAGTTATTCTCTTTCCTCGCATTTAGACTAACAGTTGTTTCTACCTTCTAATTTTTGGATCAGGTAAATGCACCGTCTTATCAATAATAATGTTGAATTATTCTTCAGGTTGGAGAGCCAGCTACTGCCATCGAGTCTTCTGAGGCTGAGATCCCCAGTACGAGTGAGCCAGCTCCTCAGAGATCTTCAATCTCCGACACACAGGTATGTCTTCAATGGATTTTCCCCTTGACTACATTTCCCTAATAATTCAGTATTTACAAATGTCCTGCTTTATTGATATTTGGTATTGGCATTTGATGGTTCAATTGGCTTTTCTGTAGATCAGTGTATCTCTGAATGTGTGCTGCTGAACACAGTCAGGTTTTTGTGATTAAATGGGGTCCAGTCAGAGGGACTAAAGCAGAGTAGTTTCACACACACATGTCAGGGGTCCTGTTGTTGTGGGGTCCACGTTACTGTGTTACTATCACCACATTCAACTACACTTCTTTTGGTTTTTCTGACCATAAACTTGGTGAAGCATCATGTTTGACATGTGTGCTCTAACGTTAGCTCAGTTTGCTTTGTACCATTCATACCAGCTGTTGGTGAGAGGTCAATTCATGCTCCCAGACTCCACCTACACCTCTTTTTAACTGTTTGAGTTACATGAGGCAACATATTTATAGCAGATACCAGAGCCAACCTAACATATCATATTAAAAACGATTATGAGTCACATAAACATTATCCAATACCTCCTTACTCATTGTGTGTAGGTTTTCTGTTCACGTTTAGTGTTGTTGCATTGAAACAATATATTAATAATGTTGAATTATTCTTCAGGTTGGAGAGCCAGCTACTGCCATCGAGTCTTCTGAGGCTGAGATCCCCAGTACGAGTGAGCCAGCTCCTCAGAGATCTTCAATCTCCGACACACAGGTATGTCTTCAATGGATTTTCCCCTTGACTACATTTCCCTAATAATTCAGTATTTACAAATGTCCTGCTTTATTGATATTTGGTATTGGCATTTGATGGTTCAATTGGCTTTTCTGTAGATCAGTGTATCTCTGAATGTGTGCTGCTGAACACAGTCAGGTTTTTGTGATTAAATGGGGTCCAGTCAGAGGGCTTATAGCAGAGTAGTTTCACACACACATGTCAGGGGTCCTGTTGTTGTGGGGTCCACGTTACTGTGTTACTATCACCACATTCAACTACACTTCTTTTGGTTTTTCTGACCATAAACTTGGTGAAGCATCATGTTTGACATGTGTGCTCTAACGTTAGCTCAGTTTGCTTTGTACCATTCATACCAGCTGTTGGTGAGAGGTCAATTCATGCTCCCAGACTCCACCTACACCTCTTTTTAACTGTTTGAGTTACATGAGGCAACATATTTATAGCAGATACCAGAGCCAACCATAACATATCATATTAAAAACGATTATGAGTCACATAAACATTATCCAATACCTCCTTACTCATTGTGTGTAGGTTTTCTGTTCACGTTTAGTGTTGTTGCATTGAAACAATATATTAATAATGTTGAATTATTCTTCAGGTTGGAGAGCCAGCTACTGCCATCGAGTCTTCTGAGGCTGAGATCCCCAGTACGAGTGAGCCAGCTCCTCAGAGATCTTCAATCTCCGACACACAGGTATGTCTTCAATGGATTTTCCCCTTGACTACATTTCCCTAATAATTCAGTATTTACAAATGTCCTGCTTTATTGATATTTGGTATTGGCATTTGATGGTTCAATTGGCTTTTCTGTAGATCAGTGTATCTCTGAATGTGTGCTGCTGAACACAGTCAGGTTTTTGTGATTAAATGGGGTCCAGTCAGAGGGACTAAAGCAGAGTAGTTTCACACACACATGTCAGGGGTCCTGTTGTTGTGGGGTCCACGTTACTGTGTTACTATCACCACATTCAACTACACTTCTTTTGGTTTTTCTGACCATAAACTTGGGGAAGCATCATGTTTGACATGTGTGCTCTAACGTTAGCTCAGTTTGCTTTGTACCATTCATACCAGCTGTTGGTGAGAGGTCAATTCATGCTCCCAGACTCCACCTACACCTCTTTTTAACTGTTTGAGTTACATGAGGCAACATATTTATAGCAGATACCAGAGCCAACCTAACATATCATATTAAAAACGATTATGAGTCACATAAACATTATCCAATACCTCCTTACTCATTGTGTGTAGGTTTTCTGTTCACGTTTAGTGTTGTTGCATTGAAACAATATATTAATAATGTTGAATTATTCTTCAGGTTGGAGAGCCAGCTACTGCCATCGAGTCTTCTGAGGCTGAGATCCCCAGTACGAGTGAGCCAGCTCCTCAGAGATCTTCAATCTCCGACACACAGGTATGTCTTCAATGGATTTTCCCCTTGACTACATTTCCCTAATAATTCAGTATTTACAAATGTCCTGCTTTATTGATATTTGGTATTGGCATTTGATGGTTCAATTGGCTTTTCTGTAGATCAGTGTATCTCTGAATGTGTGCTGCTGAACACAGTCAGGTTTTTGTGATTAAATGGGGTCCAGTCAGAGGGCTTATAGCAGAGTAGTTTCACACACACATGTCAGGGGTCCTGTTGTTGTGGGGTCCACGTTACTGTGTTACTATCACCACATTCAACTACACTTCTTTTGGTTTTTCTGACCATAAACTTGGTGAAGCATCATGTTTGACATGTGTGCTCTAACGTTAGCTCAGTTTGCTTTGTACCATTCATACCAGCTGTTGGTGAGAGGTCAATTCATGCTCCCAGACTCCACCTACACCTCTTTTTAACTGTTTGAGTTACATGAGGCAACATATTTATAGCAGATACCAGAGCCAACCTAACATATCATATTAAAAACGATTATGAGTCACATAAACATTATCCAATACCTCCTTACTCATTGTGTGTAGGTTTTCTGTTCACGTTTAGTGTTGTTGCATTGAAACAATATATTAATAATGTTGAATTATTCTTCAGGTTGGAGAGCCAGCTACTGCCATCGAGTCTTCTGAGGCTGAGATCCCCAGTACGAGTGAGCCAGCTCCTCAGAGATCTTCAATCTCCGACACACAGGTATGTCTTCAATGGATTTTCCCCTTGACTACATTTCCCTAATAATTCAGTATTTACAAATGTCCTGCTTTATTGATATTTGGTATTGGCATTTGATGGTTCAATTGGCTTTTCTGTAGATCAGTGTATCTCTGAATGTGTGCTGCTGAACACAGTCAGGTTTTTGTGATTAAATGGGGTCCAGTCAGAGGGACTAAAGCAGAGTAGTTTCACACACACATGTCAGGGGTCCTGTTGTTGTGGGGTCCACGTTACTGTGTTACTATCACCACATTCAACTACACTTCTTTTGGTTTTTCTGACCATAAACTTGGGGAAGCATCATGTTTGACATGTGTGCTCTAACGTTAGCTCAGTTTGCTTTGTACCATTCATACCAGCTGTTGGTGAGAGGTCAATTCATGCTCCCAGACTCCACCTACACCTCTTTTTAACTGTTTGAGTTACATGAGGCAACATATTTATAGCAGATACCAGAGCCAACCTAACATATCATATTAAAAACGATTATGAGTCACATAAACATTATCCAATACCTCCTTACTCATTGTGTGTAGGTTTTCTGTTCACGTTTAGTGTTGTTGCATTGAAACAATATATTAATAATGTTGAATTATTCTTCAGGTTGGAGAGCCAGCTACTGCCATCGAGTCTTCTGAGGCTGAGATCCCCAGTACGAGTGAGCCAGCTCCTCAGAGATCTTCAATCTCCGACACACAGGTATGTCTTCAATGGATTTTCCCCTTGACTACATTTCCCTAATAATTCAGTATTTACAAATGTCCTGCTTTATTGATATTTGGTATTGGCATTTGATGGTTCAATTGGCTTTTCTGTAGATCAGTGTATCTCTGAATGTGTGCTGCTGAACACAGTCAGGTTTTTGTGATTAAATGGGGTCCAGTCAGAGGGCTTATAGCAGAGTAGTTTCACACACACATGTCAGGGGTCCTGTTGTTGTGGGGTCCATGGTAATTGGATGATAAAGTAAACATTTAAAAGAAAGATAATTTAATATTTATCTGTAATTCATTTTTTAGTCCTAATAAATCATTGAAATGTTTTTCATACGTTTTTAAATCAAGACATTTAAATGTTTTTTTTAAATGTATACTTATATTAACAATGTCAGCCGTTACTCTTTCCATATGATTATAAGTTAATTAATTTGAAAAAGCACTTCAACATTTGAATAATTTATTTTTTATATTTCATTCACTGTTATAGATTCAGCCAGAAGCTAAAGTAATGGCTTTGCTCTATATTGACACAAATCTAATGTCACGTTGCTCAATGAAATGGTACATGTTATGAAAGAAATATCAAACGTTTTCAGTTTTCTTAATGCTAGTTCATATACATACATCAATGTTTGCGTGTTATGTTAGCATATTCTTTACTATGTTTTCTTTTCTTTAGCATTTAGGTGAAACAGAGTCCTATCTTTTAAAGAAAAAATATGGGATGATGGTTTCCCTTGTAAACTACACAGATTCAGACGAATCTCAGAGTCCGTCCCGAATTGCCATCCATGACGATAGCTCTCAGGTATTGTCATACATTCAGTTTTTCGTGTATTCATGTATTATGTATCATATATATTTCTATTGATTTATTGGTACAAATGCCAACTACATACATTTATTTTGGACACTCCAGGCATGGAGTCCAGGTACTGACATTGAACTCAAAGAAGACAAAGATATTTTCCCAATGCTGAGGAGGACTAAAAGCATACAGGTAAGCAACATTTATGTAGAGATGATCAATGTACTAATCCTTATATGTTGTTACTGGTGGTTTCAATACATTGTAATTTAAAGTCTGAATAGCAATTGTTTAATAGGTGAAGTAATTTATAATTTATTTTCTTAAGATGACCAGCCAGATTGAGTTTGATTCAGATGAGCTCTTTGACCCCAGCTCAGCGGACAGTGGAGAGGAATATATTCCTAAAACGAGTGAAGACTCTTCTGGTACAGACACAAGCGAAGTTATTGACATAGTCCACAAAAAAGACAGCATGCTTGGACGCCAATACTTTCAAAAGCTGTCTCACATCAGTGATGAATGTCTCTTACCAACCCAAGTGAACAGTAGTTCTTCACAGCAGGTGCCCAAGAGAGGACGCTCCCCCTCAAGAAGAGATAGCAATTCCATTATTAAACGCAAAAGACAATGTTTAGGCAGTGGATCCTGTCCCACAACACGAACCATAGGGGGTAAATCGTTAAAACAGAGTATAGTTGGCGACACTGGATCCGTATCTGAAAACTCGACACATGAAGTTGAACCAAATCTTCCTGATGGGGCCTCTTCCCTTCTTACAGAAAACAAAGTAGCTGAAGGTTCACGTTCACCTTGCATACCTGCCGTTTGTAAAAAGGAGGATGGGTCAAGAATGTACAACAAAAAGCAATATTGTTTGTACTGTAAGATAGGAGTTGGAAAAATAGCAAGGCATTTGGAGCGTGCGCATCACAATAAGCCTGACGTTGCACAGGCTTTGTCCTTCCCAAAAGGTTCTAAAGAAAGAAGAATGCATTTGGAACATTTAAGAAACAGAGGCAACTTCGCCCACAATGTTGAGGTATTAAATGCTGGCGTTGGAAATCTTGTTTCTCGCAAGCAACCCAAACAGGACTCTCAAGCACAGAATTTCCTCCATTGTGTTTATTGTCAAGGATTGTTCAACAAGAAACTCCTTTGGCGGCACATGAAGATCTGCAAGTTCAAACCCGATGTTCCACAAAAACCTGGCAAAACCCGTGCCCAGGCCCTGTCTGCATTTGCAGTACCTCCACCACCTGGCGTCAAGATAGAGTTTTGGAAGCTGTTAAACAACATGGTTCAAGATGATGTTTACATTGCTGTCAAATCTGATGTATGTATCATGGAGTATGGTGAGCACCTGTATAACAGGCTTGGATATGATGTTGGCAAGCATGAATACATACGGCAGAAACTGAGGGAGCTTGGAAGGCTTCTGGTATGTTCGAGGAAAACTACTCCCTTAAAGACTATTCAAGACCATGTCAAACCCATCAATTTCTTGTATGTTGTGCAAGCAGTCAAACATGTGGCAGGCTTCGACAGTGAAACCAATACATACAAGTGCCCAAGTCTTGCCCTTAAAATTGGACATAGCTTGAAAAAGATGTCAATGCTTGTTGAAAGCCGTGCAAACGTACAGAGCAACTACTCAGCAGCTAAAGATGCTCGTACGTTCCGCAGAGTATATGAAACCCGATGGAATGAACTGATTTCTGCCGCATCACTGAGAACCCTTCAGGAATCCAAGTGGAATGCTCCTCAGTTGCTTCCATTTACAAAAGATGTCCAGACTCTCCATTCTTATTTAGATGTGCAACAACAAGAAGTTCACATTAAATTGTCTGCAGATAAATCTCCCCAGACATGGTCACAGTTAGCAAAGGTCACTTTGACACAAGTCATTTTGTTTAACCGACGTAGAGCAGGGGAAGTTTCAAAAATGCCCCTATCTGCATATTTGTCTCAAAATCCATCACATCCTCAGGAAGATGTAAATATTGCCCTGTCAGAACTAGAAAAGAAACTATGTAAATACTTCAGGAGGATAGAGATAAGAGGAAAGAGGGGAAGAAAGGTCCCTGTGCTTTTGACCCCAGCAATGCAGCAAGCACTGGATCTGCTCGTCGGCACACGGCAGGAATGTGGGGTTCCTAAGGAGAACATTTACTTGTTTGCGAGACCATCTGCTTTCACCTGCTACCGCGGTTCTGATTGCCTTCGATACTTTGCCAAGGCCTGTGGTGCAAAGAATCCTGAAAGTCTCACCTCTACAAAACTACGCAAGCAAACTGGAACTCTGTCTCAGGTTCTTAACCTCACCAATACAGAGCTGGATCTGTTGGCAGATTTTCTCGGCCATGACATAAGAGTGCATCGGCAATTCTACAGACTTCCTGAGGGCACCCTTCAGCTTGCTAAGATCAGCAAACTTCTCATGGCCTTGGAGCAAGGACGCCTGGCAGAATTCCAGGGCAAGACCCTGGATGACATCAGCATTGATCCTGAGGGTAAAATCTTTTTTTACATGTTCATACATGAAATACCATTTCTGTTTCCAAAGTAATTGTACTTGTATATAAAAACATATTTTTCTAGGGCATTATTGGAGCATGTCAGACTACATTTAAGTGCATTGTGCTTTTACTAATTAATTCTTCATTCTCCTTCCTCTAACCCCAAACTTACAGAGAATGTGCACATGGACAGCGACAATGAGACAGCGTGTGAGTCAGACTCACAAGGTAAATATTATTTTTAAGTGGGACCATGCTATGTCCCATTCAAGTTTGTGGGATATGATCCTGATCTTTAGTACTGTACCATTTTGTATCAGCTGTATCGGCAAGTCAGATTGTTGTAATTACCATAATTTTGATTAGATTTTTGAGCTACTTCATAAAAATACATTAAATATTGCGTCATAAATACAAAATTGTAAGACTTAAATTACTGATGTGATATGAATGAAAGATTACTTTGATATTACAAACCAGTTCACACTGTAGAGCTCAGCTGTAAATAAAAGCAGCGTAGAAATACAAGTTTGTTTGGATAGACAAAAGGAGGGAGAACACAGTAAAGAAAGGATCAGATTTAGTTTTTAGCCATTATACACCCATTAAAAAAAGCCGGATCAAATCTTCGAGTTTTAGCTCGGGATATATCTAATTTTCTTGCAACACCTAATTGATTATTTTGTATATCTGGTTTTCAGAGGGTCAAGTCACATCCACTCAGATGGAGAATAAAACATCAATGAGAGATGGGAGCAATACAGATGAAGCATCGCAACAGGGCCCTATGACACCTCCACCAGCCGCTCAACCACAGACCGAGAGAAGGCAAAAAGGTCAACTTTTTAGACCATACTTTGTTACTGAATGCTCTTCCATGGTTGATGTAATGTTTCATGGTTCTACACTGACATATTTTAGATCTGCTTGTGTATAATGTTAACTCTTTTGAATATATAACATTACATTTGCATCTTCTATTTGCTCTCTTGCATTTTCAGTTACTGGTTAGCAATTTTTCTTTGTTTCAATCCAATGTAAAGGGGTTATTTCAAACGCATTAGAAAATGTATACCTAGTTTACCACCAGGATTATGCAGTAGTTTTGGTACGTTCATGTGTGAGGTTTTGAGATATTCTCCTCTGAAACTTCTGCCACCATGCCCTTTATATCTAAGGTCAATGGAATCAGAATTATTGCTGACATTCTGGGAGAATGTCGTAAAACTACTTAATGTGTATTATTATTTATTATTATGTTTTGTACCAATCAATATTGATTTATTACAGAATCTAAAATGGAGACAGACATATATGAATAACAACAAGTAGCATAATATGTAAATAAATTCTATCAACTTTTTCTCTCAAATAACTTTTCCATAGCAGTTCCAGAAAAACACAAAATAATGTATTTGTCATTTTTATACAGGTCGGCAGCCTTTCAAGAAAAAGCTGTGGGAAAAGACGGAGATCCAAGCTGTTGAGAAGCACCTGATGTCTTTCATTAACACATGTCGCGTTCCGCGGAAAAGCGACTGCGATAAGTGTCTTAAAATGGAAGGAGAAGCACTCAAACAAAGAAATTGGTTGGCCATAAAGTTTTATATAAAGAATCGGATCACAGCTCTCAAGAGCAAAATGTAAAGTGATCATTGATGTCTGTTGACACCATTACTTTTTTTTGTAAAGTGTAATGCTTGCAAAAGTTAAATGTTTGATGTAAGCCGCTATACAAATATATAGATCATACTTTATTTCTTCTTTCACCCCTCATTGATGTCCTCTTAATACCTCCTTTTCTTTTATCTGAATTATTCACAATTTCCTCTTCAACCTTATCTATTTGATCTTCTCTTACCTCTATGCTTTTTAAATCTCATCTCTTTTTTGTAATCTTCCTTTTATCTGAACTACCTTATCATCTCTTCTAGTTTCTCATATTATCTTGTTTTTTTCTTAACACAATTTAATCTTGTCCCTTTTCACACTTTCAATTTCCTCATTTCTTTCAATATCATCTGGAAATACATTATTATATATATATATTTATATATATAAATAATAATGTATTCTAATGTATTGTATGTAATAATTAAAAGTCTAATAACGACAATCTCCTTGTATTTACTGGAAAGCTCTATAATAACATTGTATTGCTTAAATGGAAATTACAATGACTATTTAAGCAGAATACCCATATAAGCATGACTTGTATGGCTCCAATAATTAACACTTAGAACACAAACCCCTCTTTATTTAAAAAGAAGGAAACTGATGCAAATTCAGTAAATGTACTGTGAGTCTCATTCACGAGTTCAGACATCCCTGTGTCACAGTGGTTAAATAGACTAATAAAAAGCATTACTATAATAGCTTAAATATTAATTAAAATGCTATCAGTACATTAGAATTCAATATAATTGTGTCACAACAGAAGCTACATGTTGACACTAAAGGTGAAAATCCTTCTGCATCATGATAGCCCTCACTTTGACAGTCAAAGGTGTTGCATTGTTACCTAAAGTAAGTTTAGTAATAGTGTGCTAAGTGGCCCCACTAATGTTTTAAACCAGACAGTGTATTTTTGGAGCCCACACATGACTAAAAGCCAGACAGTGTGTATATATGGACCCCTCCTGTAACTCTGTACCTGACAAGACCCCATGAAACGGGTTATAGTCCGGTCAGTGACCTCTACTTTCTCTGATTGATAATTTGAAGTGAAATCTTTGTTTGAGTCCACTTCAGGATTCTGCCTGATTTTTTACAGTGCTGTACAACCTTCAGAAAGGGTGGACCCCAAAAGGGATGGTCTGGTCAGGTACCCCCAGAATGTAATAAAGACAAGGGTGTGTGTGTGTGTGTGTGTGTGTGTGTGTGTGAGGCAGTGCTTTGACTGACACCAGCCTCTCTTTATGTCACGGCGCTGGGACTACAGCAGCGGGTCGTCAGGGAAACATGAGCAGCGATCCATAATGAATGCTGCGCTGCCACTTTATTTGCAGAACTCCTGAAATACCATCCCTAAATAACATGCGTGGAAATTGCATTTTTGCTCGGATGAAGAGGGGGAAAAGCGACATTCCTCATGAGATGTCAGACACATAATAAAGTATGTAATCCGTATTTCAGGGCTAGCTGCGCCGCTGTCAGCTTCTGTTAGCCTGTCTGCTGCTGGCAGGGAATGTTTCTGAGCCTGGAGAGAGGAGGAGGAGCGGGTGTTGCGACATGTTCTCAGCATTTGTTGTGTTGCACACTTGGTCATAAAAGGGACTTCTATGCATGCATAAGTTTAAAATAAATTCATTTTATTTTGTGCATAATACAGAAACACACACGCATCATGCTGCATACTTGTGGCTAGGTCAAATGAATGATGCCTCTTAAAACATTAATGAGCACTTTAAATGTCAAACTTCCAATTTAAAAAGGACATATGCTGATGTTCAGGTGTATATCAGTATGTAGTGTCTCTACTTTAAAGAGTCCTCTCCTGCTGATGTTCAGGTGTATATCAGTATGTAGTGTCTCTACTTTAAAGAGTCCTCTCCTGCTGATGTTTCAGGTGTATATCAGTATGTAGTGTCTCTACTTTAAAGAGTCCTCTCCTGCTGATGTTCAGGTGTATATCAGTATGTAGTGTCTCTACTTTAAAAGAGTCCTCTCCTGCTGATGTTCAGGTGTATATCAGTATGTAGTGTCTCTACTTTAAAGAGTCCTCTCCTGCTGATGTTCAGGTGTATATCAGTATGTACTAGTGTCTCTACTTTAAAGAGTCCTCTCCTGCTGATGTTCAGGTGTATATCAGTATGTACTAGTGTCTCTACTTTAAAGAGTCCTCTCCTGCTGATGTTCAGGTGTGTATCAGTATGTAGTGTCTCTACTTTAAAGAGTCCTCTCCTGCTGATGTTCAGGTGTATATCAGTATGTACTAGTGTCTCTACTTTAAAGAGTCCTCTCCTGCTGATGTTCAGGTTATATCAGTATGTAGTGTCTCTACTTTAAGAGTCCTCTCCTGCTGATTGTTCAGGTGTATATCAGTATGTAGTGTCTCTACTTTAAAGAGTCCTCTCCTGCTGATTTTCAGGTGTATATCAGTATGCTACTAGTTGTCTCTACTTAAAGAGTCCTCTCCTGCTGATGTTCAGGTGTATATCAGTATGTACTAGTGTCTCTACTTTAAAAGAGTCCTCTCCTGCTGATGTTCAGGTGTATATCAGTATGCAGTGTCTCTACTTTAAAGAGTCCTCTCCTACTGATGTTCAGGTGTATATCAGTATGTAGTGTCTCTACTTTAAAGAGTCCTCTCCTGCTGATGTTCAGGTGTATATCAGTATGCAGTGTCTCTACTTTAAAGAGTCCTCTCCTGCTGATGTTCAGGTGTATATCAGTATGTGAGTGTCCTCTACTTTAAAGAGTCCTCTCCTGCTGATGTTCAGGTGTATATCAGTATGCAGTGTCTCTACTTTAAAGAGTCCTCTCCTGCTGATGTTCAGGTGTATATCAGTATGTAGTGTCTCTACTTTAAAGAGTCCTCTCCTGCTGATGTTCAGGTGTATATCAGTATGTAGTGTCTCTACTTTAAAGAGTCCTCTCCTGCTGATGTTCAGGTGTATATCAGTATGTAGTGTCTCTACTTTAAAGAGTCCTCTCCTGCTGATGTTCAGGTGTATATCAGTATGTAGTGTCTCTACTTTAAAGAGTCCTCTCCTGCTGATGTTCAGGTGTATATCAGTATGTAGTGTCTCTACTTTAAAGAGTCCTCTCCTGCTGATGTTCAGGTTTATGTTTATGTTTATTAAGGATCCCCATTAGCTTTTGCTCTCGACAAAAGCTACTCTTCCTGGGGTCTGACACTTAAAACAATACAACAATAACACAGCAACATTTAGGACATAAGTCCTGACATCATTAACAACATTAAAAACATCACCAATATCATCAACAACATGCGATCAAATTAAATTAAGTTAGGGTTCACAGTTCACAAGGGTACATGGTCATTAGATGGCCCTTCAATCTCTTCTTGAAAGAGGCTCTGGACTCTATTTCAGTAAGGTAGTTTGGCAATGAGTTCCATTCCTTTATAGTTCTATAAGACACAGAAGAGTTCAGAAGATGTGTCCTGGGTTTAGGTGCCAGTAGATGGCCTGATGTAGCTTATGGTCATGCTCGTCTTGTGTAAACTATTTGATCATAAAAATACTGTGTTTTTTTGCTAAATTGGACTTTTTTAGAAAAGTGATAACACGAGATTGCAGACGTCTCTCAACTGGAAGCCATGATAGGTTTTTATGCATAACTTCAATATGAGTGCGCTTCGAACAGTGGAGAGCTAGTCTGGCAGCCTTGTTTGAGCTATTTGTAATTTCTGTAAATGTGTTTTTGCTGCTGATGACCATATGACCGGACAGTACTCAAGATGTGACAAAACCAGAGACTGAATGACTTGTTTCAAAGTGGTTGGTGTAAGTGTTACATACTTTGTACATTTTCTCGCCACAGCTATGCTCCTTCCCATTTTAGTTACGATACTGTCAATTTGCTTTGTCCACCGTAAACCAGAATCAAGAACAATGCCAAGCAACTTAGTCTCGTGTACCTGTTCCACTGGCTGACCAGCCGGCGTCAGGCTTAATGAGGATCGCTGCTTAACATATGTCTGGATCCGAACACCATTGCTTTTGTTTTTGCAATGTTGAGTACCAGTTTGTTATTGTTGACCCAGTCTGCTATGGCTTTAATCTCTATTTTAAGTAGATAGTTTAACTCACTGCATGTTGATGCTGTACATTGTGGAATCATCAGCATACAGGTGTATATCAGTATGTAGTGTCTCTACTTTAAAGAGTCCTCTCCTGCTGATGTTCAGGTGTATATCAGTGTGTAGTGTCTCTACTTTAAAGAGTCCTCTCCTGCTGATGTTCAGGTGTATATCAGTGTGTAGTGTCTCTACTTTAAAGAGTCCTCTCCTGCTGATGTTCAGGTGTATATCAGTGTGTAGTGTCTCTACTTTAAAGAGTCCTCTCCTGCTGATGTTCAGGTGTATATCAGTGTGTAGTGTCTCTACTTTAAAGAGTCCTCTCCTGCTGATGTTCAGGTGTATATCAGTGTGTAGTGTCTCTACTTTAAAGAGTCCTCTCCTGCTGATGTTCAGGTGTATATCAGTATGTAGTGTCTCTACTTTAAAGAGTCCTCTCCTGCTCATGTTCAGGTGTATATCAGTATGTAGTGTCTCTACTTTAAAGAGTCCTCTCCTGCTGATGTTCAGGTGTATATCAGTATGTAGTGTCTCTACTTTAAAGAGTCCTCTCCTGCTGATGTTCAGGTGTATATCAGTATGTAGTGTTTCTACTTTAAAGAGTCCTCTCCTGCTGATGTTCAGGTGTATATCAGTATGTAGTGTCTCTACTTTAAAGAGTCCTCTCCTGCTGATGTTCAGGTGTATATCAGTATGTAGTGTCTCTACTTTAAAGAGTCCTCTCCTGCTGATGTTCAGGTGTATATCAGTATGTAGTGTCTCTACTTTAAAGAGTCCTCTCCTGCTGATGTTCAGGTGTATATCAGTGTGTAGTGTCTCTACTTTAAAGAGTCCTCTCCTGCTGATGTTCAGGTGTATATCAGTGTGTAGTGTCTCTACTTTAAAGAGTCCTCTCCTGCTGATGTTCAGGTGTATATCAGTATGTAGTGTCTCTACTTTAAAGAGTCCTCTCCTGCTCATGTTCAGGTGTATATCAGTATGTAGTGTCTCTACTTAAAGAGTCCTCTCCTGCTGATGTTCAGGTGTATATCAGTATGTAGTGTCTCTACTTTAAAGAGTCCTCTCCTGCTGATGTTCAGGTGTATATCAGTATGTAGTGTCTCTACTTTAAAGAGTCCTCTCCTGCTGATGTTCAGGTGTATATCAGTATGTAGTGTCTCTACTTTAAAGAGTCCTCTCCTGCTGATGTTCAGGTGTATATCAGTATGTAGTGTCTCTACTTTAAAGAGTCCTCTCCTGCTGATGTTCAGGTGTATATCAGTATGTAGTGTCTCTACATGTCTCCATGCTTTAATGTTCAGAAAGCTCTTTATTTTTCTCATACTGCCTGTGCTGCAGCACCTCTTTTCACCCTCTGTCTGAAACCAGAGCCCAGTCTTCTCTGATTGGTTAGCTGGCCAGCTCTGTTGTGATTGGTCAACCACTTAGAGATGTCCCGCCCCTTAGCCTATCACGTGCAATGCGTTGGAGCGCAGAGAAACACCCTCTGGAGGGAACACAGGGATGCCTCTGCAGACCATTTGCATGCACAGAAACCTATAGAACACTACAGGAGAGGGAAAACCCCCAAAAGCATAGGGCCTCTTTAATATGTGTATATTACGTGGGATATTTATTTTATTTTGTATTTATTTGCAATGCATTTGATACTGAGGTAAGTATTCAGGTTGCATTACTTTTATATTGTGAAACTTAAATAAGGTAATTTTTTAACAATGAATTAGTAAGTCTTTTGGAATACATGTTTAAAGTACCCTCCCAACCCTGTGTATACATATTAATATACAATCCAAGCATCTCTAGAGGAATTCAAATGCTATTACTCATGTAACGCATGGTTGCATCTCTTTCTATAGCCGTGTACATGTGATTTGCCGAGGGGGGAGTCTACTATCTGAGATCCTGTTAGCACACCAGCAGAACAATCCCTCTCTCTTTACATCCCGGCGGTAGGGCTTTCCTCAGATCGCTGTGAGAGATGTCTGCAGAGCTTCTGCTGCAAGAGCAAGCTTTTTCCCAGGAGTGAAGGGAAGAGGAAGCGCTGGAGTTTAATGGACAGGTGGGATCACGCAGCGCTTCCTCCTGACATGCATGTGAACTATGCACGCAGAAACCACAACTGCAGCCTCACGATTACTGCAGCAACATGCAAACATAAAAACAACCATGCACTTAACCACATTACGCTGTGAGGGGAAACATATCTGCTCCGTACAGGCAGCATTGCTTGGTTTATAATGCAGCAGTACACTAAGTTATTATAGTTAGAATATCTTAAAATAGACATTTTTTACGGCATTAAAATCCAGTTAGATCTGATTATGTGCCAAAGTTTGGCCCCTATATTTTAGGTTTTTTCACAGTTGAATAAAACAACTGATAACGGGCGTTAAATGGCCAGAAAACATTCAAAACGAGTTCCAATTACTGCCCAACACGTGTGGGGAACATCAAGCAACATTTATCTGTGACAATCATCAATAATTCATCCATCCATCCAAACATCTGGCACCCGCCGCTGTGTGAGCTGCAGAAAATCACTGAGTCCAGCAGCAGTGAGTGTGGGTGTGTGTGTGTGTTAAAGCTGTATGCAGCAGACATTTTGGGTATAATATCAATATGTTGCTCGGCACTACAAATAAGTAAAAAGGACGTTAATGTTCACATCAGAGCTCTCGTTTGATAAACTGTATTTCACTAATGTGTTAAGCTTCACGTGTTAATGATTTATTGACTCCAACATGACACCCTTAACAACAGCTGATTAGAGACTTTACACCCCTGATCCGAGAGGGAGGAGGGGGGAGAAACATGGAAGAGGAGGAGGTGCAGGGAGTCAGAGATAAATAGAGGCAGAGGCCATGGGCAGACAGGGCTCTGGTTTCAGACAGAGGGTGAAAAGAGGTGCTGCAGCACAGGCAGTATGAGAAAAATAAAGAGCTTTTTGAACATTGAAGCATGGAGACATGTCCCAGTAGAGACACTACATACTGATATACACCTGAACATCAGCAGGAGAGGACTCTTTAAAGTAGAGACACTACATACTGATATACACCTGAACATCAGCAGGAGAGGACTCTTTAAAGTAGAGACACTACATACTGATATACACCTGAACATCAGCAGGAGAGGACTCTTTAAAGTAGAGACACTACATACTGATATACACCTGAACATCAGCAGGAGAGGACTCTTTAAAGTAGAGGCACTACATACTGATATACACCTGAACATCAGCAGGAGAGGACTCTTTAAAGTAGAGACACTACATACTGATATACACCTGAACATCAGCAGGAGAGGACTCTTTAAAGTAGAGACACTGTCAAGCCCTTGGGTATATTTGCAGTTTTCCCCGCTTGAAAGGGATGGTACAGTCCATAGGAGGTTTTCACTGGGTTTCACTCATACAATGACCACAACTTTGTTTCTTTTGAGTTCTTCTTTACTTTGGTATTTGTTGTTGCAGTACAGCTTATGTTGTAAGAAAAACCTTAAATGAAAAATAAAAAATTACTGTAAATACAATGCACATCAAATAATAAATGAAAAAATACATGCTTTACTTACTTTTTAACACTTGTGAATATTGTTTTTACTTTCTTAATGTATTTTTATGAATTATGTTTTTAAACAGTTTTTAACTTATGCAGTCTCATTAAAAATGCAAATATAATAGACTGAATTCTTAGCAGCATGCAAACCGTTTTTATAAATCTACATATCTCAATAAACAAATCACACTCGTTTTTAAATAAACAATCATGTTGCTTTAGCTTGAGGACATCAAACAAACAAATGACACTGAACTAGAACGCACGTTCTAACGTGCGCCATGAACGGCAAATTGTATGACTTGACTAAACACAAAGTTCGTCTCTCACCGGCTGCTTCTCCAGCTTTTTATGGCTGTACCAGTGCTGCTTCTTCGCGTTTATTCTGCTGGTTCGTGGCTGCTGCTGGACGGACGCACGCTCTTTAGTTTGTCCCTTTCCAGCTTTGATTACTCCCTTCTTTCAGGTGCGTTGCTTTTAAAGGTGCAGCGACGCTGATTAGCAATTAGAGAATGATTTCAGACAGCTGCCACTCTGTCAATCAGCCCGACTTTTTAACCCCTTGATCTCCTGTGAGGATTTTTCAAGTTGACTTCACAGACACTACATACTGATATACACCTGAACATCAGCAGGAGAGGACTCTTTAAAGTAGAGACACTACATACTGATATTAACCTGAACATCAGCAGGAGAGGACTCTTTAAAGTAGAGACACTACATACTGATATACACCTGAACATCAGCAGGAGAGGACTCTTTAAAGTAGAGACACTACATACTGATATACACCTGAACATCAGCAGGAGAGGACTCTTTAAAGTAGAGACACTACATACTGATATTAACCTGAACATCAGCAGGAGAGGACTCTTTAAAGTAGAGACACTACATACTGATATACACCTGAACATCAGCAGGAGAGAACTCTTTCAGGGTTGGGGGACACGCTGCTCTCACAACTTCCAAGATGGCATTCAGTGAGGTGTCCACACTCAACTTTTTGACCGTTAGGAGTGCATTACATCATACAGGTTCTCATAGTGCAATGCAGTTTGCCATACTTTGCATTGGGACCCATTTAAAGAATGCAAATATAAGAACATAAGTATAAAAATTGAGACACAGCAAGTGTTTCCTTCTCTGTTCTGCAGCTAAGACACACTGCATCTGAAGTAAGCCGTGCCTCTCTTCCCCCCCGACAGCAGATTTATTGTCTCCCTCTCCTCTCTGGCTCTTCCACAAATAACACTGTGTAACCTCTGGAAGTGTGAAACCTCTGCGGTGGAGTGCCACATCAAAAGAGGTGATATGTGATATCCAATCTCCACTTCTTCTCAAATCTCCTCTTCCTCTCTCCACAGGAGCCAGCAGGACTTATGTCCTCCGGGCTGAAGAAGCAGCAGCAGCAGTAAAAGTGCTGCAATTAAATCCAACCTTTTACTCCTCTCTGTAAAACACCAACGACCCCAAAGCTCTCAGGTCTGAACTGAATCAAACCTTTTCCAATTTCTCTTCAAAGTTTTCTCTTCCTCTGTCTGTTCAGTTGCTTTGCACACTAACTCATGACAGCATTTAACTACAGCTGCAAGGAAATATCTTCTCAAACTCACTTTTCAACCCAAGTTTTTGAGATTCAAAGGCTTTACTGATTGTTTGCGCAATAGGCGCTTTCACACCGGAGTACTTTTCCCGTTTAGTTCCGATAGTTCCTGAGATTTTGCGTTCACACCAAAAAGAGAATTTAGTTCATGAGAACTTTCCCCCCCTTTTCAGTCCCTGCTAGAGAGGTGGTACTTTCCTGGGGAGAAACAAGTTCCAATGTCTGATTGGCTGGGAGAATTGCAAACCACGCCCCGTAAAACTCGGAAAAGTTTTTTGAAGCCACCATTGTATTTGCTGGCATTAGGATTATTAGCATTAGCATTAGCCCCGCGCACCAACGGAGAGAGACTAATTTATGGCAACACAAAAGGAAACATGGGAGCGGTGGAGATGAGGAGGTGTCGGCGTTCTGGCGATTTACTCTGTAGGCTTCAGTAGAAGCTTCTAGGAGTCCCAGCAGCTTCTACTGAAGCCAGTCCCCAACTCCGGGGACTTCAGGTGGCAGTATACGCCGTGAAGTTGTTTGCGGCCTGCCAGTAAACCCAAAGCAGAAGAAGAAGAAGTGACGTCAGCGGCTTCATTTGCATAATCCTCCCTCAGGGATTTATTCCGGTGTGAACGCGATCTGCTCTTTAATTCCATGGGGGAACTAAGTGCTGGGAACTAATGCCCCGGCCACACAAGGACGAAAACGGTCGTTTGCGTTACTGTTTAGTGTCATATAGGAAAAACAACTCTGCCCGGTTCCCTCGGCCCCCACCGCGGAGAATAAACAGAAGGGCAACCATGACAACCATGCTTCTTCGCTGCTTTTGTGAAGGAAGTTACAGCGCCACGTACAGGCTCCTGCATATGTACTGCAGCTTCTCCAGCGGTTGGAGCTAAACGGAGCGGTCTCGTGTGGGCAGACACTATCCGGATGACTATTGCGTGTGGACGGAAGCTTTTTTGCGATTGCGTTAATCCTATGCGTTTAGCTGTTTTCGTCCTCTTGTGGCCGGGGCATGAGTGCTGGGAACTAAGTACGGCAAAGTACTTGGTGTGAAAGCGGCTAATAGCTATTGTAGTTTTGGCAATGAAAATCTTAAATCCCAACTCCTCCAACAATTCACCTTTACTTGATTAAAGATCACATATAAATGCTGACATATAATTATGATAATTATCTGTTTTTATCAAAAATGTTTCTTATATATTTATATTTTTCTCTTTGTTGTTGTTTTTTAAACCTTTTTAGTCTAGTCTTCCTGCCTCTTTAGACATTTATTTGGGCATTTTTTACTTTACATTTCTATTTCCATGCATTCATACAGTCCTGCAGTCTCATTAACTTTGATGTAAATTGCTTGGCGTTTTTTCTGCTCATTAGAACAATTGGCATAATTAACTAACCCTAACCCAAGAACACAGGAATACAGGTGAATTATTATCACTTTACTGCAGAAAGGAGACCTTATTATCAGTCCAATCAAAAAGACTTCTGTTCTTAAAAACTTGAATAGACAACCCTCATCTTTCTAGAAGTAAACTGACCCGTACAGAGGCCAGGAAATCAATTATAATCACCAAAAAATGTTATAAATAAACTTTTAAAACACTTTTATAGCCTCGTCAGATCATGGCACTGCCTTTATTCAAAATCCAGAGTCAAGTCGAGCCAACACAGACAGGAAGAGGACGAGGAGAGGAGAATAAAAAGGCCCCAGTGCCTCATGGGAAATCAGCGCCTTAATTAAGCGGGCCTGCTTTCTGTCACTGAGCAGGGATTATGGGCCGCACTCATTATAGTCTGATTATTGCTTCCCCCCAGCAATCACTGAAAAAAAACCCGTAAACACATTGGTCAATGATTTCCTGTCAATCTGACGACAAACTTACATCAGATTTAATATTCCTCCCCCCCTCAGGGACCACCCAGAGAAAACACTCTCAAACAAGGAGGCATCCAGATCCTTTACTGGAGGAAAAGTAGTGATAAAACACGAAAATAATACTCTCAGTAAAAGTCCTATATTGAGAACCAATAAGTAACTAAGTACATTTACTCAAGAACTGTACTTAAGTACAACTTTGAGGTACTTATACTTTACATGTTATGCTTCTTTGTACTTCTACTCCACTACAGTTCAGAGGTAAATGGTGTACTTCTCCTCGACTACATGTATTTAATCCCTTTAGTTACTTCACAGATGTGGATGAATGATGTGAAATATAATCAAGTGTTGAATCAGACTTTAGTTCCACCTGGAGTAAATCCACCAGCTACCCTGCAGAATACAAAGTCATTCAAACTAGCTGCACCTTTACCAGCTTTGAGAACACTTTCATGATCAATCATTATAAAACATATCATATATATTATTCTGAAATGGACCAATCTGCACAATGACTACTTTTACTGTCGCTACTTTCACTATATTTTAATGAGAATACTTTTCTACTTTCACTTGAGGAACATTTTGAATGCAGGACTTTTACTGTAACAGAGTATTCCTACACTCTGGTACTTCTACTTTTACTCAAGTACAAGATCTGAGTACTTCTACTTTTACTCAAGTACAAGATCTGAGTACTTCTACTTTTTCTCAAGTAAAATAATTCTATATTTATTCCTTTTTTACGACTTCATTCCTCGTTATGCCTGCACCATTATACAGCAGAGCAAATCCTTGTATGTGTAAACCTGGTAATAAACCTGATTCTGATTCTGTCTGCACAAAAGCGACCGTAAATACATTCTGTGCCTTTAAAACAAGCCAGGAAACCACGTCACATTCACCTTGTCAAGTATTGTTTACTGTCAGAGGCTGCAACAGAAAAATTGAATGATAAAAAGTCGTTTCTTAAGTCGTTTAGCGGTCGATGCTCCGACGGTCTGCGAGATCGAGGCGCTGCAGGGTGAGAGGTCAGGAGAGATCAATAAAATATGATATCACTTCTCAATGTCAGTTAGAGGACGAACGTGTCATCTGGGATATAACAGGACACACACACACACACACACACACACACACACACACACACACACACACACACACACACACACACACACACACACACACACACACACACACCACACACACACACACACACACACACACCACACACACACACACACACACACACTCAGCAGATGGAGAGGTGAAGCCTCGCTGTGAGGAGCCTGCAGCTGGGACTGGATGTGGAGGCATAAGAGCGCATTTAATAAATACATTGGAAATGTAAAAATAAAATGATGAATAGTTAAATAAAAAATGTGGAAATATTAAAGAGAAAATAAAATTGAGCTTAATCAAAACAGTTGGAAATAAAAAGTGTAATAATTTAAAAAAACAGGTACATGAACAGTTTTTATATTTATTGAGAAATACATTTTTTTTAAATGTGGATATACGACGAAAAACCAAAAATCAAAGAATTACTTAATACAATATAATGTAATACTAAATATACAGACAAATAAAACTCAATTTAAAATAATTATTATAAAACATTTGTATTTCTTGTATATATATTTTTAATTTATTTGTATATGATGTCATATATTTATTTTTCTAAATATTTCTTCTTCTTCCTTTTTAATCTTAAAAAAAACAACTTTTAATAATATTTTTTTTTTAGGCAGTTATGCGTCAACTAGTGTTGTTTAAATACATTCCTGTTTACATTGTAATTTGCTTCTGATTGGACGGTGCTACACATGATTTCCTGAAACAAATGTCAATATCAGTAAAATACTTTAAAGCTAAGAAATTCCCTATTTGTTATGGTGTAATTATGACATTTAAATTCATCATCACGTTGAATCTGGCTAATTAGGGAAGTACTTTAACCAACAAACATAATGACGGCTGTGTTCTTCGTGCAGCGAGGACACAGCAGGTTTATTAATACTGTGAGAGGAATCATGAGGACACGGAGCTGCAGACATGTTGTCCTGCAACACAAGACTGCAGCTGTCCCTCACACACACCCTCACACACTCTCTCACACACACACGCACACACACACACACACACACACACACACACACACACACACACACACACACACACACACACACACACACACACACACACACACATCACTTCAGGGGACATTACATTGACTTACATGCATTTCCTGGAGACTTATCCTAACCTTAACCATAACCAACACATGCCTAACCCTAACCCTTACCCTTAACCTAACCCTAAACCTAACCAAGTCTTCACCCTAAAATTAATGATTCCCCTCATGGGGACCTCCAATTTGTCCCCATAAGGGAAGCCAGTCCCCACACGTGACTATGTAAACAGATTTAGGTCCCCACAAGTATAGTAATGTTAGACCACCCACACACACACACACACACACACACACACACACACACACACACACACACACACACACACACACACACACACACACACACCACACACACACACACACACACACACACACACACACACACACACACACACACACCTCAGTGGGCCGGTGACTGTGAGCTCACCTGCTCAGGTTACTGTCAGATTTACGAGAGGAGCTGCTCCATCATGTACATCGCTCACATTCTCCGGACTCCAGTATCTAACTCTGCGCTCCCATTGGCTGATATCACTCTCACTTGTTGTCATGGATACAAAAACCTCTATTCACCAGCCACCAATTATTTTATTCCTAGATTTTATACCTGTCTATAGACCTATTTAGAGGGTGCTTTATTATTGCATTTTTTAATGACAGTTTTTTTTAATTGATGAGATTTGATAAGATATACTTCACTATTTCATTTTCTTTTATTTGTTTAATTTAAATGTCATATATACATTTTACTCAAAGTGAATATTTGAGGGAAATTTTAGGGAGAAAACTTAAAGGGGGTGTTTTTGGCAACAGATTTTAACCATAACTTTGAGGCTTTTTTGTGTGTGTTTCTCAACCAGTCTTTTTTTTATTAATCAGACTTTTGCACATTAAAAGACAAACAAAAACGCTAAACCTAAACAGTCGAATAAAAGTACCTCTATAGTTATTACTAGACCACCCTGTCATTATACAATTATATATTCAGTACCCATTGGGCCTGAGTTAGAGCGTAGTACTATCACTCACTGTACACCTGCAGGAGCCACCGACAGAACAAAGAGAAACCCTGTGTGTGTCACGCCTCAGACGATCTCTAATCCAGCAACAGAAAGCACAATCATGAGCGAGAGTGTGTGTAAATGCTCCTGTGCATTCTGTGGATTTTACAGTGAAGGGAGCAGATGGGGGGGGAGGAGTCGGCATGGTTACTGTACGTGCACATCTACCATCTTTATGAGAACCATTAAAGGGTCCCTATTCCGCTTTTTGGGGTTATCAGTGGTAGTGTGTATAGGTTTTAGTGCATGTTAACGGTCTGAAACACATCCATTGGACTACTTTGTTTACTTCCAGAACACAGTGATGGCACTATGGAACACTCACGCTCCTATTGGCTAGCGCTCCAACACATTGTACGTGATAGGTTTATGGGCGGGACTTCTCTAAGCGGTTGACCAATAACAACAGCACAGGCAGTATGATAAAAATAAAGAGCCTTTTGAACATTGAAGCATGCAGACATGTTACAGAGACACTGATATACACCTGAACATCAGCAGGAGAGGACTCTTTAAAGTAGAGACACTACATACTGATATACACCTGAACATCAGCAGGAGAGGACTCTTTAAAGTAGAGACACTACATACTGATATACACCTGAACATCAGCAGGAGAGGACTCTTTAAAGTAGAGACACTACATACTGATATACACCTGAACATCAGCAGGAGAGGACTCTTTAAAGTAGAGACACTACATACTGATATACACCTGAAGATCAGCAGGAGAGGACTCTTTAAAGTAGAGACACTACATACTGATATACACCTGAACATCAGCAGGAGAGGACTCTTTAAAGTAGAGACACTACATACTGATATACACCTGAACATCAGCAGGAGAGGACTCTTTAAAGTAGAGACACTACATACTGATATACACCTGAACATCAGCAGGAGAGGACTCTTTAAAGTAGAGCCACTACATACTGATATACACCTGAAGATCAGCAGGAGAGGACTCTTTAAAGTAGAGACACTACATACTGATATACAACTGAACATCAGCAGGAGAGGACTCTTTAAAGTAGAGACACTACATACTGATATACACCTGAACATCAGCAGGAGAGGACTCTTTAAAGTAGAGACACTACATACTGATATACACTTGAACATCAGCAGGAGAGGACTCTTTAAAGTAGAGACACTACATACTGATATACACCTGAAACATCAGCAGGAGAGGACTCTTTAAAGTAGAGACACTACATACTGATATACACCTGAACATCAGCAGGAGAGGACTCTTTAAAGTAGAGACACTACATACTGATATACAGCTGAACATCAGCAGGAGAGGACTCTTAAAGTAGAGACACTACATACTGATATACACCTGAACATCAGCAGGAGAGGACTCTTTAAAGTAGAGACACTACATACTGATATACACCTGAACATCAGCAGGAGAGGACTCTTTAAAGTAGAGACACTACATACTGATATACACCTGAACATCAGCAGGAGAGGACTCTTTAAAGTAGAGACACTACATACTGATATACACCTGCACATCAGCAGAAGAGGATTTAAAATATGTGAATAGGGTTAACTGCACGTCCTCTCTGGAACATCAGTCTTTGCTTCAAACATGATTTATGTTCCTTTCATTTCAGCAACTACTGGGACAAATACTATATAGAAAAATTGTGATATAAATGAGTTGAACGTGGTTGTTAACACTTCCTTCCCCCACCTTATTGCCAGCCTTAAACAGTGGACATTGGAAGTGTAAACGAATGTAAAGCAGGACTTTATAACCTTTGTGTTTGGCAGGCAGAGGAGGCCAGAAAACTCCTCTGACCCCGTTAACTCCGGAGGAAAATGTTTAGGTAGAGTCTAACCAACGTGCAGCATATGAATCCTCACGGAGGAAATGTCTCTCAGAAGATGGTCAGTGCAGATTCATTGGCCTCGTGACGTTTATGGCGCTCCCTGCAGCCCAGAGGCCATCGTTCCAACACTCACTGCTGTTTAATTAGGAATTCATCAAGGGACTCATTTTAACTTCAGAAGACAGCCTGAAGGATGGGTAACTGTGGAGAATTGCACTGTAAAAACGCCATATGCATGATGTGTGTGGTGTGTGTGTGTGTGTGTGTGTGTGTGTGTGTGTGTGTGTGTGTGTGTGTGTGTGTGTGTGTGTGTGTGTGTGTGTGTGTGTGTGGTGTGTGTGTGTAGCATTGTGTATGCCGGACCCCGGGCTGTGAATAGTGATCATAATTTCATGGAGTGTGTTCAAGTGTTTGTGTGTGCTAATGTATTTGTTTCCATTCAAAGTCAGAGATGTCGAGGTCTCTGCATGGGGCGCGCACACACACACACACACACACACACACACACACACACACACACACACACACACACACACACACACACACACACACACACACACACACACACACACACACACACACACACACACTTGGCCCCATCCAGAGAAAATCCATGACCCTGTCTATTTTTAGGTTTTTAGTGTTTTCTGTCTCTGCACAAAACCAAATGTACCCCCAACTGCTAACCAATCACACACACATTCAAACACACACATTAACACACACATATTGTGAGGAGCTTGATTGACATAATGCGTTTCCTAACGGGGGTTCCCAACCTTTTCCCCCTCGTGTCTGATAGTGATTTTCTCTTTTTAGATTGTATTATTTGACTCATTTTGAGAACTAACGTCCTGTAGCCATTTTACAGCACACACAAGAGGATTAGGGCCACATGTGAGAACAACTTTTGGAGATATGAACAAAAGATCCATTGCATCCCATTAATGCTGTCCTCTTCTCCATCAGGGATGTGTTTTCTGTTTGTTCAGATCTCCAAAACGTTCACATGTGGCCCCAATCTTCTTCCTTTATAGCCTGATTGATTGATTGATTGATTGATTGAAAAGTTTATTAACAGCTTGTATATTGGGTACAGTACAGTACAGCTCAAAACATACAATTGTTAAGGGGATGCAGACCAGAGAAAGACTTTCGTCTTGTTTACATCAGGGTCCCCCATTTCCAATTCATCATGTCATTTAAGACATATAAGACATATAAGACATATAAGACATATAAGACATATTTGACATACAGATGGCTTATTTACAATTTTCATTTTAGATTTCGTTCTAATACATCCTAACCGGACATTTAAGACATACCAAGTCTACAGATATACAGTTAGTAACAGAGTCTAAAATGCGAGTATATACATAGATGGGGGGGGGGAAGCTGTCCATTGTACGAGAGGTTGAGATTTGTACCATTACCGGGGCCAGTTTTGCAATGCTCTCCCCCGAAGGTGCTCTTTAAGAGAGGTTTTGAAGGTAAGTATAGTTTTACTTTCCTTTACAGTTGTGGGAAGAGCGTTCCACCTTGATGTGGCATAATTGCGAAACGTGTATTCCCCCTTTTTTGTGCCAAATCTGGGTTTCACATGATTTGTGGAGCTCCCTCTGGTGTTATGATCATGGTATTCCTTGACCTTTGGGAATAATTTTGACATGTACATGGGTACCATAGCCTCACGTTAGCTTTATACTTCTAAGATCATTAAGTGGTTTAAATATGTGGAGATTGTGGCGGCGCTAGGGGGTGGCTACTTTTTTTTTTTTTTTTTAAACGTCTCGGGAGTAATGTGCAGTACCGGAGTCCACCAGAGAGGCAGCCACTGTGGGACATTAGCCTGCGTACTGCGTAGCCTGCCCTGAAGAAGAAGTGATCCTTCCTAGTGCCTGACGAGTTTTAAGCGAATAGCCTATACAGTTATGGATATTAGAAAGTTATTGTCATCGAAGCAGCCGGCGCCACAAGCTGCAGCAGCAGTATCAGCAGCTGACAACAATGTCATCACCAGCAGTCAATAAATGGATGATGTTTCAGGTTTGTGAATCTAATGGTGATATCTGCACTCTGGCTGACTGAGTAAGAAGTGAAAAAGAGTGATGTAACGTTAATGTTATAGCTAGTAAACATGGAGTAACCACACTAAGTATACCCTTATATGTTAGTATGTATACAGAACATGACTAACAATTATCCTAAGATGTAACGTTAACCCTTCATACCTCAGTCTACTTTTAAGACACTAAAATAACGTATTCCAATTTGGTATTTTGTTTTCACGCGTGGAATTATACCGGCTCTCGTTTCAGTACACATAACAACAGAACTGACAGGCAACCCTCTGAATCAGACTCCGATTGGCTGTGACTGCATCCACTCAGAGTGTCCGATTCAGAAACGTGACTCTTACACTCTTTACAAAACAAACAAAGATGGTGGATGAGAATAGATCTATAAAACGATAAGCAATGCGCCAGAATCAAGGTGAGACTATCCGCATCCTTTAAAACTCTACGCACATTCGTTTCACCTTAATAAGTAAATGACTATTTGAGTGAGTTAAGGCATTAGTTTGCTTCAGGGTGTTAATGAGTGTTCTCCAGTGCCTTTTGTCCGCTTTAAGGTGTTATTAAGGTAGGGTTAATGCTGCTCTCAAAGTGCACCAGATTGATGCTTTCAACTTCAATATTTAAAAAAAAATCTTTCCCGGGGAGGGAACCCCCGGACCCCCCGAGAGGAGGCGACGACCCCCCTAAAGGATGTTCGGTCCACCCCCCACTTATAAAAAATAGCACTGTACCCCTGAACCCCCCCCAACCCAACAACTCCTGGGCTAAGCCCCGGATCTCCTACAATCCTAAATCCGCCACTGGATTACAACAATAATCCAAAATCCAATGGAGAAATCCCATAGTTTTTTTGTGGAGGGAACCAGGGAGATGCTGCCTTCAGGGTCCAACCCAGAAATACGACATCTCTACACCACTCTATAGGGCTCTACTCTGATCACTGTCCTCTCAACACTGCATCCGTTTGTACATGAACACATCTTCAATTTCCTTCACATTTGACAGCTAACACACACACACACACACACACACACACACACACACACACACACACACACACACACACACACACACACCACACACACACACACACACACACACACACACACACACACACACACACACACACACACACACACACACACACACACACACACACACACAGCGTGCCAGGAGAGGAGGATGATAGGTTGTGTAAAGGGAGGAACTCTTCCCATCACAGAGTCTGTCCTCTGGTCTCTGATGAGATTATTGGCCCTCCTCTGTTGTCTTAAAGAGATTAACCACACAATTGTCTCCGCCAATAATGACGGGATAAGGGACGGTGCCTCAGAGGGAAACGCTGCCGTTAAATCTCTCCATGGAGCGTGCTGCTATCATCCGTCCCCTGAATCCTCATTACCGTTAGCTAACAGCGGATTGAACGCTGAAATCGGTCCAGTAAGCACACACCAGTAGGGGGGAGATTTTATAGTATTAACCAGATAAGAAAAGGGCTAATCATAATTTTTGGGATATTTGCTGTTTAGGTTTCTGGTTTTCTGTCTCTATTAAAGGGGACCTATTATTCAAAATCCACTTCTTCATGTCTCTTCTACATCAACACGTGTCCCCTCTTCTTCATGTCTCTTCTACATCAACATGTGTCTCCTCTTCTTCATGTCTCTTCTACATCAACATGTGTCCCCTCTTCTTCATGTCTCCTCTACATCAACATGTGTCCCCTCTTCTTCATGTCTCTTCTACATCAACATGTGTCCCCTCTTCTTCATGTCTCTTCTACATCAACATGTGTCCCCTCTTCTTCATGTCTCTTCTACATCAGCATGTGTCCCCTCTTCTTCATGTCTCTTCTACATCAACATGTGTCCCCTCTTCTTCATGTCTCTTCTACATCAACATGTGTCCCCTCTTCTTCATGTCTCTTCTACATCAACATGTGTCCCCTCTTCTTCATGTCTCTTCTACATCAACATGTGTCCCCTCTTCTTCATGTCTCTTCTCCATCAACATGTGTCCCCTCTTCTCCATGTCTCTTCTCCATCAACATATGTCCCCTCTTCTTCATGTCTCTTCTCCATCAACATGTGTCCCCTCTTCTCCATGTCTCTTCTACATCAACATGTGTCCCCTCTTCTCCATGTCTCTTCTACATCAACATGTGTCCCCTCTTCTTCATGTCTCTTCTACATCAACATGTGTCCCCTCTTCTTCATGTCTCTTCTACATCAACATGTGTCCCCTCTTCTTCATGTCTCTTCTACATCAACATGTGTCCCCTCTTCTCCATGTCTCTTCTACATCAACATGTGTCCCCCCTTCTTCATGTCTCTTCTACATCAACATGTGTCCCCTCTTCTTCATGTCTCTTCTTCATCAACATGTGTCCCCTCTTCTTCATGTCTCTTCTCCATTAACATGTGTCCCCCTCTTCTTCATGTCTCTTCTACATCAACATGTGTCCCCTCTTCTTCATGTCTCTTCTACATCAACATGTGTCCCCTCTTCTTCATGTCTCTTCTACATCAACATGTGTCCCCTCTTCTTCATGTCTCTTCTACATCAAACATGTGTCCCCTCTTCTTCATGTCTCTTCTTCATCAACATGTGTCCCCTCTTCTTCATGTCTCTTCTCCATTAACATGTGTCCCCTCTTCTTCATGTCTCTTCTACATCAACATGTGTCCCCTCTTCTTCATGTCTCTTCTACATCAACATGTGTCCCCTCTTCTTCATGTCTCTTCTACATCAACATGTGTCCCCTCTTCTTCATGTCTCTTCTACATCAACATGTGTCCCCTCTTCTTCATGTCTCTTCTTCATCAACATGTGTCCCCTCTTCTTCATGTCTCTTCTCCATCAACATGTGTCCCCTCTTCTTCATGTCTCTTCTACATCAACATGTGTCCCCTCTTCTTCATGTCTCTTCTACATCAACATGTGTCCCCTCTTCTTCATGTCTCTTCTCCATCAACATGTGTCCCCTCTTCTTCATGTCTCTTCTACATCAACATGTGTCCCCTCTTCTTCATGTCTCTTCTACATCAACATGTGTCCCCTCTTCTTCATGTCTCTTCTTCATCAACATGTGTCCCCTCTTCTTCATGTCTCTTCTACATCAACATGTGTCCCCTCTTCTTCATGTCTCTTCTTCATCAACATGTGTCCCCTCTTCTTCATGTCTCTTCTACATCAACATGTGTCCCCTCTTCTTCATGTCTCTTCTTCATCAACATGTGTCCCCTCTTCTTCATGTCTCTTCTCCATCAACATGTGTCCCCTCTTCTTCATGTCTCTTCTACATCAACATGTGTCCCCCTCTTCTTCATGTCTCTTCTACATCAACATGTGTCCCCTCTTCTTCATGTCTCTTCTCCATCAACATGTGTCCCCTCTTCTTCATGTCTCTTCTACATCAACATGTGTCCCCTCTTCTTCATGTCTCTTCTACATCAACATGTGTCCCCTCTTCTTCATGTCTCTTCTACATCAACATGTGTCCCCTCTTCTTCATGTCTCTTCTACATCAACATGTGTCCCCTCTTCTTCATGTCTCTTCTCCATCAACATGTGTCCCCTCTTCTTCATGTCTCTTCTCCATCAACATGTGTCCCCTCTTCTTCATGTCTCTTCTTCATCAACATGTGTCCCCTCTTCTTCATGTCTCTTCTACATCACCATGTGTCCCCTCTTCTTCATGTCTCTTCTACATCAACATGTGTCGCCTCTTCTTCATGTCTCTCTACATCAACATGTGTCCCCTCTTCTTCATGTCTCTTCTTCATCAACATGTGTCCCCTCTTCTTCATGTCTCTTCTCCATCAACATGTGTCCCCTCTTCTTCATGTCTCTTCTACATCAACATGTGTCCCCTCTTCTTCATGTCTCTTCTACATCAACATGTGTCCCCTCTTCTCATGTCTCTTCTACATCAACATGTGTCCCCTCTTCTTCATGTCTCTTCTACATCAACATGTGTCCCCTCTTCTCCATGTCTCTTCTACATCAACATGTGTCCCCTCTTCTTCATGTCTCTTCTACATCAACATGTGTCCCCTCTTCTTCATGTCTCTTCTACATCAACATGTGTCCCCTCTTCTTCATGTCTCTTCTACATCAACATGTGTCCCCTCTTCTTCATGTCTCTTCTACATCAACATGTGTCCCCTCTTCTCCATGTCTCTTCTACATCAACATGTGTCCCCTCTTCTTCATGTCTCTTCTACATCAACATGTGTCCCCTCTTCTTCATGTCTCTTCTACATCAACATGTGTCCCCTCTTCTTCATGTCTCTTCTACATCAACATGTGTCCCCTCTTCTTCATGTCTCTTCTACATCAACATGTGTCCCCTCTTCTTCATGTCTCTTCTACATCAACATGTGTCCCCTCTTCTTCATGTCTCTTCTACATCAACATGTGTCCCCTCTTCTTCATGTCTCTTCTACATCAACATGTGTCCCCTCTTCTCATGTCTCTTCTACATCAACATGTGTCCCCTCTTCTTCATGTCTCTTCTACATCAACATGTGTCCCCTCTTCTCCATGTCTCTTCTACATCAACATGTGTCCCCTCTTCTTCATGTCTCTTCTACATCAACATGTGTCCCCTCTGTGGAAAGAGACTCTGAAAGTTTCAGGAACAAAGATTCTCTCTCTTTTTGATCCATTTCTATAAAAACCTGTCTGAAAATGAGCTGATCAGATTTTGGCCAGTTTATGATGTCATAACGATGTTTGGTCTTGTGTAACCATTAGCCAATCAGCAACCAAGGTAACCCCCCCCCCCCCCCTTATCACCTGAATCTCCTCCTAGAGCACCATTGAGTTCTTTGTAACCAAATGTCTCTCAGAGCGGCGTGGGGAGGGGCTCCTTATTTTCATCTAAAGTAACAGACAGAGAATCAGCACTTTGGAAACAGGGCTGAAACAGAGGGGATTATGGGTAATGCTGCAATGATCTTTTTGGTGTTTCAGCCAATCAGAGACAGGCTCTGTGTATATCTGAGACCTATAATATATTGATGACAAACAGTATAATCGGGGACCTTTAAGATCTGCCTGAACTGGAAAGGCTAGAAGACAAAAGAGGACGCACTGGACAACTACTTTTCCTTGTCTTTAAGTCTTTTTACTTCAAAAAACAGTCTTTATTTTCAGACTGATAACATTAAATGCAAAATATTCCCGTAGAATGCCACAATATGGAAGCAACAAGCAATCAGATTAGCTTTGGTGGCTATACTTACATCACCCTTCTAAAGCCAGAGAATAACGGCGTTATGATGCCAAACAGCGTCACTTTAAACTGAAAACACATCCACTTCTGGGGATGGGGGACGTTCATCAGTGGACGTGACAGTCAGACAGTGAATTACTACTTTCCAGCGGCTGTTGTCGTGAGTAAACATTAGGCTAAATGCCGATGGACGAGCAGCGTATCACTCCATCAGTCGGCAAATGTAATCTGGCTTTTTGAGAATAAAAAAAAACATGATTATCGACCAGACACCGTACACCATTGCTTTTATTATGAGCGATATTCACGGTGCCGTTGCTGAGAAAATCAGTGAAGTAAACGGACAATGAAATGGCTCCACTGGCTCTGGCTAGTCGAAAACTAGTTTGCATGATTAACCAACTGGGAACCAAACAAGCAGCACAGAGCTGAGCTGCTTTTCAGTGAAAAAGGGGCATACAGAACACCACATACATACAGAATCTGCAAAACATACACTGACGTTATTCAGGGTTCCTAGATATCTTGCACAAAGCCAAGATGTCTTTTTGTTTTATCCCTCTTTTACCACTCGCTCTTCCTGAGTCTTTCTAACCTCCCTTCTGCTACGGCTGAATGCAAAGTGCTGTTAAGGCTGACTGGTGTGCAGAGGAAGTGAAGGCAACATGCAAAGGGCAAGGACTCATAGAGGAGGAAGTGAGGGGTGATGAAGAGGACGAATGGCTGCCCGGAGGAGGGGGGAGATCAGAGGCGGGTGAGGAGCGTTTCAGTCCTCTGCTGCAGAGTCAGAGCGATCTGAAGGCATCGATCAGCACTCTCCTCACTCACTGTGACATTTGTTGAAAACCTCTGGAGGACGACTCTACAGATGGAGACGCCGGTTCAATTACCATGCCTGCCTGATCTCTGCCTGTGTGTTCATCTCTCTATCCATACATTCTCCCTGTTTGACGCCACTTACCCTTTTCCATCACATACTGTACGTCCACATGGGAAAAGTCCTTAATGTGTGTGAAGCTGACCATTGAGCGGCCCGACCAAGCAAGGAGGCAGAGGCAGAGAGTTCAAATATAACCCGGTGTGGGCATTTATTCCTCTTTGTGGTACAGGATACACAGCCATGACTGTCTCCCGTGAACACAGTCACCAGCAACTAGGACCTCACACCCCACACTAACAAGCAAACAGAACCTAAACACACACAGACTAATCAAACCAACAAGACACAGGTGAGGGGGGAGGAGACAACACAGGGCACCCGGGCCCTTTCTCATTTCATCAAATCCCCCTCCTCGACTCCTCGGTCCTCCGGTAGTGACCCGGAAATGAATTTCAGCGCGCCATTTTGAAGGGTTTATATCCAGTCTCTGATAGTGTTACGTTATTATGAGAGTGCTGTTTGATTCTGAAATTGTATATATATGTATATACATATATACATATATATATGTGTGTGTGTGTGTGTGTGTGTGTGTGTGTGTGTGTGTGTGTGTGTGTGTGTGTGTGTCCGCATCTGTAGCCTGTTATTGTCTCATTATACCGCACTGTGAATGAATCAAAGTAAATATATAAGTGGTCATGAACACATCTGTCCATCAGACAGCTGCTGTGCCTCCTGTCATCATTAATGGACGTCTCTTTAAAATGACCGCTCAGAGGAGAGGAGTTCTCATTTCTCTAACCGCCTGCTGCTTCCCCTCCTCTCTCCTCGGTTCCCCTCCTCGGCTCCTCGGCTCCTCGGCTCGCATCTCCTGTGGGCGGGACTAAGTCTCGAGGATAGGAGTCGAGGAGGGGAGTCGAGGAGGGGAGATAGAGAAATGAGAAAGAGCCCAGGTGACCACAATCACCAGTAACAGACAAGACGGGAGGGGGAACACTTTTCAAACTAAAACAGGAAACAGAGACGGACAAACTAAAACACAGACAGGTCGCGACACTTTCCAGGGCACAGAACAAATCAATACACTTCGCCACCAACGAAGCTATACAATCCGTAACGGAGGCCGAGATCTATGGCCCCAGAGATCACCTCCGTTACAGCGTGCATTTGCATTTTTACTACATCTAGAGAAACTGAGGATCAGATTAAGAGTCATTTACGTGAAACAAACACCTACCCTTACATTGATTGTTGTAGTTTACTGTCGTGCAGAAGGAATCAGCAGGGACTTTCTATAGAGCAACCATTACATTAGGCTCGGTTTTTGCAGCAAAATGAAGATATATTCTATGCATATTGTCCCATTGTGCAAGTTTCAGAAACTCTGAAGTTTCTAACCACTGACCCAGCTCTGACTCCGTTATATTATATATATTTTACCCCCCCACCCCTGCAGTTTGAGCTCATCCCTCCCTACAGTCCGTGTCCTCTTCCTTCCTCTCTTGTGCCCGGGTTTCTTCTTCTTTGCCCACCCTGCGTGACAGTCTGATTCAGCCTGAACCACCTCCTCTCCTCATGCCCCCCCCCCCGCTGTTTGTATCAGGAACTCAGTGTGTGAGCACCCGAGGAAAGACGAGGGGACGAGGGAACGCAACAGGACGCATTAGCAAGAGCTGTGTCTCAGTCTTGCATACTTCTGTACTTTCATGTTCTGCTGTATGTGCAGAAGTACGTCAATGCAAAATATGGCAAAATGCAGTTTGAGTACCCATGTTCTATTTATACAGTCAAATAGTGTGGAACGCTGGACACTTTTCACACTCAACGACTGTCATCTGGGCTACGTAGGTAACCAGCTGCCATACAGTAGCTCTGGTAAACACAGAACTATACAAATAAAGTGACTATTTATAGATGACATATCCTGCTCATGTTCAGGTGTATATCAGTATGTAGTGTCTCTACTTTAAAGAGTCCTCTCCTGCTGATGTTCAGGTGTATATCAGTATGTAGTGTCTCTACTTTAAAGAGTCCTCCCCTGCTGATGTTCAGGTGTATATCAGTATGTAGTGTCTCTACTTTTAAAGAGTCCTCTCCTGCTGATGTTCAGGTGTATATCAGTATGTAGTGTTTCTACTCTAAAGAGTCCTCTCCTGCTGATGTTCAGGTGTATATCAGTATGTAGTGTCTCTACTTTAAAGAGTCCTCTCCTGCTGATGTTCAGGTGTATATCAGTATGTAGTGTCTCTACTTTAAAGAGTCCTCTCCTGCTGATGTTCAGGTGTATATCAGTATGTAGTGTCTCTACTTTAAAGAGTCCTCTCCTGCTGATGTTCAGGTTGTATATCAGTATGTAGTGTCTCTACTTAAAGAGTCCTCTCCTGCTGATGTTCAGGCGTATATCAGTATGTAGTGTCTCTACTTTAAAGAGTCCTCTCCTGCTGATGTTCAGGTTGTATATCAGTGTGTAGTGTCTCTACTTTAAAGAGTCCTCTCCTGCTGATGTTCAGGTGTATATCAGTATGTAGTGTCTCTACTTTAAAGAGTCCTCTCCTGCTGATGTTCAGGTGTATATCAGTATGTAGTGTCTCTACTTTAAAGAGTTATCTCCTGCTGATGTTCAGGTGTATATCAGTATGTAGTGTCTCTACTTTAAAGAGTCCTCTCCTGCTGATGTTCAGGTGTATATCAGTATGTAGTGTCTCTACTTTTAAAGAGTCCTCTCCTGCTGATGTTCAGAGTGTATATCAGGTATGTAGTGTCTCTACTTTAAAGAGTCCTCTCCTGCTGATGTTCAGGTGTATATCAGTATTGTAGTGTCTCTACTTTAAAGAGTCCTCTCCTGCTGATGTTCAGGTGTATATCAGTATGTAGTGTCTCTACTTTAAAGAGTCCTCTCCTGCTGATGTTCAGGTGTATATCAGTATGTAGTGTCTCTACTTTAAAGAGTCCTCCCCTGCTGATGTTCAGGTGTATATCAGTATGTAGTGTCTCTACTTTAAAGAGTCCTCTCCTGCTGATGTTCAGGTGTATATCAGTATGTAGTGTCTCTACTTTAAAGAGTCCTCTCCTGCTGATGTTCAGGTGTTATATCAGTATGTAGTGTGTCTACTTTAAAGAGTCCTCTCCTGCTGATGTTCAGGCCGTATATCAGTATGTAGTGTCTCTACTTTAAAGAGTCCTCTCCTGCTAGATGTTCAGGTGTATATCAGTGTGTAGTGTCTCTACTTTAAAGAGTCCTCTCCTGCTGATGTTCAGGTGTATATCAGTATGTAGTGTCTCTACTTTAAAGAGTCCTCTCCTGCTGATGTTCAGGTGTATATCAGTATGTAGTGTCTACTTTAAAGAGTCCTCTCCTGCTGATGTTCAGGTGTATATCAGTATGTAGTGTCTCTACTTTAAAGAGTTATCTCCTGCTGATGTTCAGGTGTATATCAGTATGTAGTGTCTCTACTTTAAAGAGTCCTCTCCTGCTGATGTTCAGGTGTATATCAGTATGTAGTGTCTCTTACTTTAAAGAGTCCTCTCCTGCTGATGTTCAGGTGTATATCAGTATGTAGTGGTCTCTACTTTAAAGAGTCCTCTCCTGCTGATGTTCAGGTGTATATCAGTATGAAGTGTCTCTACTTTAAAGAGTCCTCTCTTGCTGATGTTCAGGTGTATATCAGTATGTAGTGTCTCTACTTTAAAGAGTCCTCTCCTGCTGATGTTCAGGTGTATATCAGTATGTAGTGTCTCTACTTTAAAGAGTCCTCTCCTGCTGATGTTCAGGTGTATATCAGTATGTAGTGTCTCTACTTTAAAGAGGCCCTCTCCTGCTGATGTTCTGGTGTATATCAGTATGTAGTGTCTCTACTTTAAAGAGTCCCTCTCCTGCTGATGTTCAGGTGTATATCAGTATGAAGTGTCTCTACTTTAAAGAGTCCTCTTCTTGCTGATGTTCAGGTGTATATCAGTATGTAGTTGTCCTTCTACTTTAAAGAGTCCTCTCCTGCTGATGTTCAGGTGTATATCAGTATGAAGTGTCTCTACTTTAAAGAGTCCTCTCCTGCTGATGTTCAGGTGTATATCAGTATGTAGTGTCTCTACTTTAAAGAGTCCTCTCCTACTGATGTGCAGGTGTATATCAGTATGTAGTGTCTCTACTTTAAAGAGTCCTCTCCTGCTGATGTTCAGGTGTATATCAGTATGTAGTGTCTCTACTTTAAAGAGTCCTCTCCTGCTGATGTTCAGGTGTATATCAGTATGTAGTGTCTCTACATGTCTCCATGCTTTAATGTTCAAAAAACTCTTTATTGTTCTCATATTGCCTGTGCTGCTGCACCTCTTTTCACCCTCTGTCTGAAACCAGAGCACATGTCTGCTCTGATTGGTTAGCTGGCCGGCTCTGTTGTGGTTGGTCAACCTGCTTAGAGATATCCCGCCCCATAGCCATATCAAAACATTTCCCAAATTGGGATCAATAAAGTACCATCTTATCTTATCTTATCTTATCAGGTACAATGTGTTGGAGCGCTAGCCAATGACTGTTCCATAGTGATATCACTTTGTTCTGGACTTTGGGATTTCAGCCTCTGCAGACCATTTACATGCACACAAAAACAGTATAACACACTCCAGGAAAGGGAAAACCCCATAGAGCAGAAAAGGGCACATTTAAGGCATCAATCATCACAATACAACAGTTGAATAAATGCATTAAACTGTACACTAGCAGTGACAGTACACAGTTGCATTGCTCCCTTTATCTCCCCCACCTCTGCTTTTACCTCCATATCTGTTTCTCTGCAGGCCACCATTATTCTCATCCTCCACTTCAGGGAAGGCTTCTGCTTTCATTTACTTTATTTTACCATCCACCCCCCGCCGGTGATATTGTTATTTTTAGACAGTGTGCGTGTGTGTGTGGCCTAGCATTACTATCCTTGTGGGGACCTAAATCTGTTTACACAGTCATGTGTGGGGACTCACCTCCCTTATGGGGACATAATGGAGGTCCCCATAAGAGGAATCATTAATTTTAGGGTGAAGACTTGGTTAGGGTTAGGCATGTGTTGGTTATGGTTAAGGTTAGGATAAGTCTCCAGGAAATGCATGTAAGTCAATGTAATGTCCCCTGAAGTGATGTATACATGGTATGTGTGTGTGTGTGTGTGTGTGTGTGTGTGTGTGTGTGTGTGTGTGTGTGTGTGTGTGTGTGTGTGTGTGTGTGTGTGTGTGTGTGTGTGTGTGTGTGTGTGATGGGGATGCTGACCTGATTTCTCAGTCATCTGCTCTGACTGCGACCCCCAACAGGGGAACTACACCTCTTCTAATATTTAAATAGTTGGTTTCAGACACATGTGCAATAAAGGATAATATTCAATTAAATACAAATTACTTGTATACACTTAAGAAATTAAAGTAAAAATGTGCAATCAAAAGATTATTTTTTTAATGAAAATAAAAATATAACCAAGAAGTAACCAAAGCAGTTCTTTGCATGCTGGATCCTTTTTGTATCTTCAGGAGCAGGTTGTGTTTTGGACAGATTGGCAGTCCAGCACCGAACTAACAGGAGCAGACATCTGCAATTTAGAGCCTGAACCCTCCTGACCTGAGAGTCTGTCTGCAGAGTCTGTGATGTGATCTGAAGACCAAACTGCACAGAGAGAAACCAGAATATGGAGCTGAATTTCTATTTGTGCCTTTGCCAGTAACCAGTGTTCACATATAGCCATGAAAGATGCAAAATCCCTGAGGAACGGTTGCAGGAAAAGAAAAAACAAATGCACCTTTTCCCCACAGTTAGAAACATAAAGAAAGTCATTTTTTTCTGCACCGTTTTTGCAATAATAATAATAATACTACATTTTATTTGTAAAGCACCTTTCATTGCTAAAAGTGCTACAAGGGGCGTAATAGAAAAAAAGCTTACAGTGAGCTTACAATGCTAATCACTAGCTGGATAGCATCGTGCAGGAATTAGTCCTAAAACCCTGACATGACTCAGCATGTTAGCACTTCCTGTTCCCACATCTGGAAGTCGGAAATAAGGTTATGTTCTACGACATAGTATACGTCAGTGAATACCCCACCAGTGAGTTTAAAAACGGCGGTTGCTAACAAGTGTCAAAATGAGACGACTAAGGCCCCGTCCACACGGAGACAATTTCAGTTGTATCCGCTAATGTTCTTTATCGTATAGACGGTTCGTCCACACGAAGCCGAAACGGAGCCGCGGCTTCGGAGCCCGGAACCGATACACTTTGATGACGGCTCCCAAAGTGGGTAGATCTGGAGACGAAACGATTGTGGCTCCGTGTGTACGCCCTATACGATCCTTTCCTGAATCGATGATGCCATAGCCCCGCCTCTCCCCACCTCTCCTCCTCACCCCCGCGTCATTGCTGATGCGTTTCACCAACAACAACAACAATGGCGGATCACAGGGTTGTGTTCGTGCTCCAGACGCTACTGACCATGATATCGATTTTACCTTTTTCTACCTTGTTTGTTTGTTTATGCCTTATGCCCATGCTCAGGGGGTCTTATTCACTGCTTTTGGCGTATTTTGTGGTGGAAGTATAGCGCCACTTACAGGCCCGGCATATGTACTACAGCGTCTCCAGCGGTTTCGAGCGGTTTCGTGTGGACGGACACGTTTCTTGAGCCGATTCCGTGAGGATGGAAGCCTTTTTTTACATCGACTTCGGTTCGAAATCGGTTTCGTCTCCGTATGGACGGGGCCTAAACGCCATCACGCCCAACTTTAGCCGCCTTTAGCTTAGTGGTGGTGACGTGAAGTCATGTGACCGTGCTGTAGTTCCTTTATAGCCCAACATTAGCCTCCTTTAGCTTAGCGGTGGTGACGTGAAGTCATGTGACCGTGCTTTCGTTCCTTTATAGCCCAACATTAGCCACCTTTAGCTTAGCGGTGGTGAAGTTTCTGTTTCCTCTCTTTGCTTTTACCTTCCCATCTTCCCTCACCCTCTTCACCCAGTCACTCACAAGCTGTTCACACATCCAAACTCCTCTTCCTCCATTCTGCTTCCTCACTCTGCCTGCTTGAAATAGCGGCCGGCTTGGATTTTCCGCTCCTCGCACACAGACGCTCATTCATTCAATTTGAGCCAAACCCACATGCAGCCGTCATTAATTAGTTAGCATTAAAGCTATCCGTCAGTCTCTGTGCAGAAAGGCCTGCAGACACGATATAAATCAACACAAACGGGATGATATGTGACAGGGAGGGAACGGAGAAATTACATACTGTAGGAACATGGCGGGAAAAAACGTGTCTGCAGGGGAAGAGCTAAATGAGAGTCAGAGCGGAGGATTTGTCCTCCAATTTATTCTCCCTCTTGGACAGAACAGCACTGTGGAGCATGTTTTTATTTATTCCTTAAACAATTCTTCCCCAAAAAAAAGACTCTACAAGCGTCAGGGAGTCAAACACAAATAATGGCAGCATATCATGGAAGGATGGTTTACTGCTTCTGTATAACAACGACAGGGAGAAGCACATAATTAATTAACAATAAACTTCAACGCAGAATTAAGTATTTTTTAATGTAATTTAATTAATAAAAAGACATACATTTACGAAGTAAAACCTGGTATAAATGTAAATTATAGTCGCTAATTGGAGCTACCGTGAAAAATCCCTAAAAGCTGTGTCAGAAGTTTTAGCGAAACAAGTTAAAACGACTCCTTTGTTTACTTACAGAACAAAGTGACATCACTATGTAACACTCACACTCCTATTGGCCAGCGGTCCAACACACTGTACACGGACATCTCTAAGTGGTTGACCAATCACAACAGAGCCGGCCCAGCTAACCAATCAGAGCAGACTGGGCTCTGGTTTCAGACAGAGGGTAAAAAGAGGTGCTGCAGCACAGGCAGTATGAGAAACATAAAGACCTTATTGAACATTAAAGCATGGAGACACTACATACTGATATACCCCTGAACATCAGCAGGAGAGGACTCTTTAAAGTAGAGACACTACATACTGATATACACCTGAACATCAGCAGGAGAGGACTCTTTAAAGTAGAGACACTACATACTGATATACACCTGAACATCAGCAGGAGAGGACTCTTTAAAGTAGAGACACTACATACTGATATACACCTGAACATCAGCAGGAGAGGACTCTTTAAAGTAGAGACACTACATACTGATATACACCTGGACATCAGCAGGAGAGGACTCTTTAAAGTAGAGACACTACATACTGATATACACCTGAACATCAGCAGGACAGGACTCTTTAAAGTAGAGACACTACATACTGATATACACCTGAACATCAGCAGGAGAGGACTCTTTAAAGTAGAGACACTACATACTGATATACACCTGAACATCAGCAGGAGAGGACTCTTAAAGTAGAGACACTACATACTGATATACACCTGAACATCAGCAGGAGAGGACTCTTTAAAGTAGAGACACTACATACTGATATACACCTGGACATCAGCAGGAGAGGACTCTTTAAAGTAGAGACACTACATACTGATATACACCTGAACATCAGCAGGACAGGACTCTTTAAAGTAGAGACACTACATACTGATATACACCTGAGCATCAGCAGGAGAGGACTCTTTAAAGTAGAGACACTACATACTGATATACACCTGGACATCAGCAGGAGAGGACTCTTTAAAGTAGAGACACTACATACTGATATACACCTGAACATCAGCAGGAGAGGACTCTTTAAAGTAGAGACACTACATACTGATATACACCTGAACATCAGCAGGAGAGGACTCTTTAAAGTAGAGACACTACATACTGATATACACCTGAACATCAGCAGGAGAGGACTCTTTAAGATCTTGACAGTGTCTTTTTTAGACCAGACTGCGGCCACAAGTTAAATCTCTATACCTAAATGCACAAATGGTACTGATATTTCCGTACAGCTGGTCTGGAAAATGTAAAAAAATCATTAAACACTTCTTGTAAATATAGTGTGTATTTTTACGCTAAAGCTGCAATATCTCCTGCTACGAAACTAACACATAACAGTACGTGGGCGACTCACAAAAACAACCTTCTAGTAAACAAAATCATCTTTTATTTTTGCTTCTGACCATCTATAAATGTTGCACATCCTGACTCAGCGTGTCACCAAGTCATGAAACCAGCAGAGAAATGGTAAAGAGAAGGATAATGCCATCACAACGGACTTCTTTATTAACAAACATGAGTACTAATTCTGTATCTGATCATCACAAGCAGAGACATTTCCACACAAATAAAATACTTAGAAGGAGACAGTGAGTGTTTCTCAAACTGTGTGCAACCATGCGAGAGGTGTGCATGCAGGATTATGTAAGACTGTCTGCTCAGGCATACATATGCGTGCAAGTGTACACGTGCATGAGAGTGTGTGAGTGAGTGTGTGTGCTCATGCAACATTTACATGAGCAGCAGCAGCATTAGAAGGCTCATTAGCATAATGCAGGGAAAGATGCCATGTTCTTCATTTGCTTGTTCCTGATCCTGTCTGATGGTATGTGTCACATACTCTCCACACACACACACACACACCCCCCCCTCCTCTCTATTTGTCCTCCCACTTTTGCTCCTTGTTCTGTCCTTGTGTTTCTCCCTTCCTTCCTCCCTGTTTTATTGCTGCAACCATTAGTTGATTAATTGATTACACAGCAGAGAGTTAATCAGAAAGATTTTTGATTAATTAAGTCATTTATCAAGAAAACATGTCAAATATTCCCCGGCTGCATTCATTCATTCCGAGCATTTGCTGCTTCTCTCTTACATCACTGTACGATAAATGTCTTTGGATTTTGGAAGAAAAAAATGTTATTCAGAGAAGTGACCTTCGGTAACTTGTAGATATAAAACACAGAGCAAAAATCTGGTTCACTGCTAACGTCAGCTCAGCTTGGCTCTCTGATAACTGCAGATCTAGACGTCCTATGGCTGTTAAAAAAACACCAAACTTCATATTGAATAAATGTGGCTTGAAATAGGATAAAAAGTCAGTTTATGACAGCTCCTTTTAGATGATGCTTAAAGGAGATACCACGCCTTTAAAGGAGACCGGAGGAAATGTTAAAGTGAAATACTAGCTTGCTTTTAATTGTTATGAGGCTAATGCTAGTATATCAAATACATGGTGTTTTCCCCGATGCCAATGTCCATTAGCTTATCAGTCGCTTATTTGACCTCTGAGATCTGCACAGAGACACATGATGTAGCACATAACCCAATTAAGCATTAACATCCTGTCATGCTCTGTGACATGCATCAACATTTGAGTTTTATGAAGTGTGATTTAAACCTGCAGCATTGCAAACTCATTGCACACTCCTCAGTCTGCAGACGCCTCGTCTAATTTATCTGGCTTCCTGCGCCGCCTCTCACGGCCGTCCTCTTTATTAATCTGACACTTTCCTTCCCCCTGAGTCAACACTTTCTGCACTCCATATTGCATAGCCTCGCAGCCAGACGAGAGGAGGGGAAAACACACACACGCTTTGAATTTTGACAAAGGAGGCCCATCCAAGCTCGCGTCTAAAATATTAGGTCAGCCAGTTTGAACTAAAGGAGGGAAAGAGAAAGAAGGATAATAATACACTTGTGTGAAAGCCTTTAAGAGCAAAGACACATGTGTTGATTTGTTTTTATTAAAACTGTTTTTTGGGGGGGAAAGATTTGTAATCACATAGTTGATAACCTTTGAAAAACAGCTATCCTGGCTCCAAACATTTACATTTTATTTGAAGCCATTTTAGTAGCACTTATAATGGTGTGGCTAATAGCTGATGTACCTGCCGCAGGACTCTTTTTGTTGTTGTTGTTGTTGTTCCTTCATGGTTGATGGACTTTTTGTAAGTCGATTTGGATAAAAGAGAATGGGAGAGAAACTCCCTCTGGAGGGAATACAGGGAGTTTAGGCTTTGCAGACCATTCACACAAACCTGTATAACACACAAACTGAAAGGGAAAGCCCCAAAAAGTACAATAGGGTTAATACTCATTTTAAGGTATTCATTTTGACGTGTGGATTGTTGGGATACCCAGGATTACCTAAACAACACAACCCAACCTGCAGTGACCAAACGTCAGCAGCAGAGCGGTTTTCCCACCGTGACGCTCGCTAACGGACCGTTTTCCCCGGACTCTGCTGCAACAGTGAGCATCAGAGCGGCTCCATACACTGAGCAGGACTCACCTAAAGCTGAACCAACATCAGCCTGATGGCTCAGCGCCCTGCTGCCTCTGTTACATCATCAACAACAACAACAACAACAACAACAATACACCTTCCCTGGACGGCCGCCACATGTCATTTCCTGATTGACCTGAGGTAGTTCTTCATATTAACAGATCTGGGAGCATGCATGGCTTTGTATATTGGATCAGATCCGGACGATGACGATGACGACGACGACGACGATGATGATGATGATGATGAAGGAGTCCAGGCCAGCGGAGTTTGGCACAAATCACTACAGTGGCTTAAAGTAGCTTAACTGAATTTATTCTGAAGACGAAAATGAAAAAGCTGAATTAATGTTCAAAGGAGCAGAACACCTGGTATTTACCTCGCTAAAAAACAATGCACAACTGCACTAGGATCTGCATTTATGGTGCACAACTGGAATATCTCAACATTTAGACTGTGATATGTTGGGTACAAACTCCCAGTTAGAATTTATTTTACAGGTAATAGTACACAAATGCCCAAAAAAGCTTTAGATGTTGAGATATCTGAGGTAGAACAAAGCTCAAACTCGTGTATTTTCATTACTTGTATATGTTTATTCTTTAAAAAGGATGGTGGTATATATATATTTTACTACAAAAGTATTATAGTTTAATACTCAATTCTGATTGGCCAATTGGAACAGTCCAGAGGTTGTTAATTACGATGTGATACACCGTTGCTAAGGAGAACAGACCACTGCTATTCTCTGATATTTTCCAGAGATGGTTAGCATGAGGCGAATACATGCAGGAGACACACACTTCCTTTTGATGATTCCTCAGATGTGGCTTTCAGTGTGTGTATCACTTTATCACATTAAACAAAAAAACGCCTCTTTGCGTAGCTAACACCGACGCTAATCCGCAGAGCTGTGATTCACTGAGTGTAACAGGAGGAAGGAGGTGTGTGATTCCCAGCAGCAGAACACACCAGCAGCACTGATCCCTCTAACCAAACCTGACATGTCATCTATTCTCAAACTGCCCCGAAGAATTGGCCAGGACAGAGGAAGAGGAGGAAGAGGAAATGGAGGGGATGAACAGGAGTAGAAGCACAGTCCACTTTGAGTCTTTAAAACAGGATCCCTGCAGCAGTTTGTGAAATGGTCATTTAGTCCACTGATCGTGTGCATGAAACCACATTTTCCCTCCAAGCATTTTTGGTGCGGACGGCCATCTTTGAAGGACAGTGTCCATTCACCTTGGCCCGCCCTGGTAAATCAAAAGCCTGCACACAGATTTAAGTCTGCCGCCGGTTCTGGTCCAACCATAGGGGGTTAAATAATCATTCACATTTAAATTATTATTTACAAGAGGTATGAATTTGGCGATAGCTAGCTAGTTAGCTTCACAAGCCAGCGTGTTAGATAGGTAGCAAATCTAAGCTAGCAAACTAGGTAGATATATGCCAAACTTTAGCTAGCTTGTTAGATAGATCGCTAACAGATTACAAGCTAGGTAACTAGTTAGATAGATGGTGAACTTTGGCTAACTTTAGATAGATGGATGGATGGATAGATAGATAGAGAGCGTTTGCTAACTAACTATCACACTGACAGGTTAATTGAGTTGGTCTCTGGTTGTTTTTATAAATGTCAGCACTGTGGACCCTCTGGCAGTGAGAGTTATATAAACTGTCCACAGGAGTTTAGGTCTGCAGTTAGTACGACTCATATGTTCTGGTTCTTTTCGAAGCTGCTCATAGCAAAGACACCTACACCACAAGACATACAGGTAATCAACATGTCCTCATATGAGATTTTATTGTCATATGTCATCCTGCAGTCACTAACACTGGATGGATGCTGTAAAACCAATCCATAGTGGCAGATTAGCTGTGCTAGTGCTAAACCGGAAGAGCTAAGACATTAGCATTTGAACAGGAGGTTGGAAAATGGGTGAGGCTACATAAGGTGAATAGAGTGGCGAAGTCACGCCCATCTACTTCCGGTCCATGGGACCTTATTTCAGAAAAATGATGTATTAAAGTCAATGGCGAGAGAAAACGTATCTTTCGATCCCGTTTGAATTGTGCCACGAATTACACATATGATGTATGTCAATCTTAAAAAATCATTTCCATGTAAAAAAAGTCACAGTTTGTCGTAAAACTGTGAAAAAACGCAACTAGAAAGACTACAAATCCCAGAGTCGCGTAAGTGATATCATAACTGATGTCACAATTGTTTTCCTCCGCTAAATATAAGAGATAGCTAAGATAAGATAACTTTAACAAGATGCATGTGTGCTTAGTACCAGGTTGTTATCATACCAGCAATGGGTCTTGCTCGTTCTTTCGCTTCCCGTCTGATGAAAGGACCAGGAGTGGCTGGATCAAGTTAGCTACCTAGCTAGTAGCAAGCACGTTAGTTAGCATTACAGCCTTAGCCTTGCCATTTTTATTAGCCTTAACATGAAGGAACATTAAGTAACCCAAAATGTTAAACAGTAAGAGTAGTAGTCATATTTCGTGAACCCTTTGAATAGTACTGTCACTCCGGTGTGATCATTCTATAATACACCATTTAAGCCCGGGGGAGAAATGCTAACGCTACATTAGCATCGGCGATCTTTTGTACTTCATGCTATCTGCACAAATGGCTGACATTAAAAAGATCAGGCAGTTCAGAGAGAATCAAAGGAAGGCAGGCAGGCAGCTTTGCATGACATTCTTCTGGACGTGTTTCATTGTGGTGATAGTGCAGTCAATCCCTTTTTTGACAAGACAGCAGTGACGGCCATCTTGGTGACGTGTGTTGTTGTGCAAGACCAGAGATGTAGTTCATTGAGCGCTTCACACAAAAAAAGTTGTTTTACGACATTTTTTTTGTTTTGACATGCAAAATTATCTTTTAAATTGACAAACATCATATGTGTAATTTGTCGCACAATTCAAACGGGATCGAAAGATAATCTTTCTCTCTCCATTGACTTCAATACATAATTTTTCCGAAATAAGGTCCCATGGAGGTCCCCCGGAAGGGGAGGGACTTCGCCACTCTATATAAGCTTTCTTTCCCAGAATGCACCGCGGTTCTTTCCCAGTTGGAATACATTATTTTGAAAATCGTGAATGAAAAAGAAAAGCTAAATGTATGTACATGAACACAAATCAATGCATTAAATTACCATTTCAGGAGCTATAGGCTTTCCGTCTCCTCACATCTCCTTCTGTGTTTCAACCTCTTTTTCATCTCTTTGTCTCCCTGCCCTCCCCATTTCTCTCCCTCCCTTTCTCTCTGCATAGAGTCACGTCGAGGGGAGATAGTGGTGAAGAGAGGGGGACAGATGACGGGTGAGGGAAATGGATGAGAGGATGTGGAGTCAAATGTATAATGAGGCAGAGGGAGCTGTAGCGAGAGGAGAGACGGAGGGGAGGACAAACTAAGAGCGGGAGATGTTTTCTCCCCCTTTCCTTTATCTCCCCCCTGTGTCACCCTGATTATATAAGAGCCACGTGCTAAAGATAAAGCCTGCAGTAACAACTGTGTGTGTGTATGTGTGTGAATATGTTTGTGTGTGCATGAATGTGTGTGCTTGTGTGTGTCTCCTGCACATGCATGCCTGCACTTGATGCTCATATTAAAAAAAACAAAAAACACACACACACACAGCTCAGAGCGCCGGGGTGCAGGTTCACTGCGGTTGCCATGGCGACACAGCCTCCTTCAGATGGCGCTATGACTTCCTGGAGGGACGGAGGAGCCCCCCCCTTCACTAACACACATACCATCACATCAACATTTTTCCTGCTCTCCTCCCTCAGGGTTTTAATCCTCTGATTTATGTTATGTGAGGTGTGTTTATTGTTATTGCAGAAAAGGCTAGTTATTTCTAATGATGGACAGTGATCCTGCACACTCCATGTCATAGTTGAGTCAAGAAATATTGTGTAATTTGTTGAGAAATAAAATAAAATACCAGTTTTTCATGTTTTTTTTTAGTGCAACTTCTCTATCTGAGCTGCAAACGCGCTACAATGGCCCAGCACATTTCCATCAGGAGAAACGCGCTGCAGCTTCAGAAACGATGCGGATATAAAAACACAAATGTTCCAAAACACATGAAGAAACATCTTCACCAACTTGAGGAAACATGCGCATCGTTTACTAAAAGCTGCATAAAACAAACGCTGCACATACAAAACGCTGCAAGAAGCTCAAAATACAACGGACACCAGGGGACACTAAAAAGTGACGCACACAGCTGGGAGACCAGGGGACACTAAAAAGTGACGCACACAACTGGGACGGAGCGCTTGGTGACGTTCAGGATTATGAAGCTGAACAACTGTCTCTGTTGCAGTTAGTCGTCTCATAAACTGTAAGTGTTCGTCACGCAGTATATCTCAAATAACTAGGTTAGCTACGTTAGCTAATTAGCTTACAGCAGATCTGCAGTAACATCAGAAGGAGTCATGTGATCACATTGTTAAAATAAGCCCATAAAACATTTTAGGTACATTTCCAACAACAGAGACAGTTGTCCAGCTTTGTAATTCTGAACGTCACCAATCTTCGTCCCAGCTGTGTGCGTCACTTTTTAGTGTCCCCTGGTCTCCCAGCTGTGTGCGTCACTTTTTAGTGTCCCCTGGTCTCCCAGCTGTGTGCGTCACTTTTTAGTGTCCCCTGGTCTCCCAGCTGTGTGCGTCACTTTTTGTGTCCCCTGGTTTCTGCGTTTTTTTTTTTAGCTTCTTGCAGCATTTTGTATTTGCAGCCCAGTCTGCTCTGATTGGTTAGCTGGCCGGCTCTGTTGTGCTTGGTCAAACTCTTAGAGATGTCCCGCCCCTTTACATGCACACAAACCTATATAACACACTACAGGAGAAGGAAACCCCAAAAGAACTAAGCTGCCGCAAGTTTTGGTCGCACAGTGATGATACTTATACCTCTAGAATCTGTGGAATCTCAACTTTAATCTAATATCTTGTTTGTGCAGATCCGATAAGTAATAAAGTATTTCTACTGTGAGTTCTGTGCTAAGTGCGTTAGCATTTTTTCGCTCAGGGCTAATTCAGAGGCTCGGCGTTAGAGTTGTGTTTTGTTTCGGTACAAATTATTCATATCATCAGTTAGCTGAGTTTCTTCTCGTTAAGTGGGTATGACACATTAATAGGTTGTTAAATGTTAAGAAGCCCTGAGAAACAGTTTTGTGAACATTTTAGTTTTTTGGGGGCATGGGGCTTAACAGGTTAAATCCCAGCTCCTCATCACCTCCATCAGTTATCAGCTCATGTTCCTGCCTCCGCCGCCTCTTTCAGCGGCCGCCATCACATCGAGTCCCATCAGGAGAAGCCCGGGGACCACGAGTGTGTGTGTGTGCATGTGTGTGTGCTGACTGGAGGAGCTGAGTAGTGCAGGTGATGGATGATTCATTGAAACACCAGTGTGTGCAATTCCCCAAAATACAGACGCTGCTCTCCGCCTCACACACACACACTGCCTATATTTAAACACACACACTTTCACAGACTCCCTCGCAACAACTGCTGACATCCTGCAGCTCCACTGTGCTGAAAATAATGTCTAAATATATAAAAACCTCTAAATAACTCTGGTGACGTGGAGTCAGATTTGCTGTGGCTTTGTCTGCCACCTTATAAAAATAATGTAGAGGAAAGAAAATAGGGGCTGCATGATTAGCAAGAATTAACATTAACACATTTTGTGCTTCCTGCCATCTGGATATTAGAGTTGATATTGCAATTTAGATTACTTGTGCAGCTCTAATCGGAACATGCAAAAGGAAAAGTCTCTAAAAAGATTATCACTTTATGGATCCCATATTGGAAAACTGTTTGGTTACAGCAGCATGTTCACAAGGCATTGCTGATTAGTTAAAAATATATAATAAAAAAATAGAAATAGTGTTCAATATGTATTTATCAAACCTATATATAGAGTATAAAATACAATTATACGAAATACAGAATCCTTTAGAAAAAACTGAAAATATTTGTATTAAAAAAAACTGTATTTATTTATGCTGCACATGTTTTTTATGTAAAATAAATAAAATAAAATATAAATATTTATCAATAAATGAACTTTAAGTATTGCTACCTACTCTTGCTGTACTGTATTATTATTCATTTAATTGTATTGACTTGTTTTTTCTGTGAGCTCGTATTGACATCTTGCTGTCCTGTGTATCTATTGCCTGTACTTAATTACAAAAGTAATAATAATAACGTATTACTTAATAATAAAATTAAACAATGCTACCATAATAATATGATCGTATTAACCCTGATCAGTTGTGTCAGCAGCAGAGCGATGAGCTCCCGGTGAAATCAGCTCAGAGATGATCCACGTCAAACACAATTTCCACCGACACACACACACACACACATCGCCAGTGCAGAAACACATTCTGGCGTTCACTGTCATCGTTCCTCCGAGACCTCAAGACCCCCAGCCTGACCCCCACAGGGACATAGATCACTTTAAATCCCCCTTCAGAGGAATATAGAGATCTGCAAGTCACAGAAATGTTGGACACTTAGCACCGATCAGCTCCTCGTTGCGTGTTCACAGTGTATCGTGTTTCCTCCGGTGGTGTGATGAATCCTCCACTGAGAACTCGTCCACATTTAGACGCTGTGTAACTCTATATATTTCAGGAATATGCTGAGTTTACCTCTTCAGCGCCTGGACTCGCTTACAAGCACATATAGGCGTTAGTGGACGAGGAAAAATAGATCCATGTGAGAATCGCGGCACACGAACTCAAAGTCGTGTGAAGAAATATTGTTTAGTTTGTTGAAAAATGACTAGTTTTACTTGTTAATTTTATTACTAGGACGGATTGTATTCGGCTGTCCCACCACATCCATCAAAAATATTCAACTGGTACAAAATGCTGCAGCCCGGCGTCTACTAACAACAACAAGAAATAAGGACCACATCACTCCAATGTTAGCAGCTCTACACTGGCCCCCCGTGAAGCACAGAATTTATGTTAAAATACTTCTTCTTACTTACAAAGCGCTAAATGTTCAGGCACCATCGTACCTAAAAGATCGTTTAATTCCACTATTGATTCAACTTGTTATGTTTTAGCTGAGTCACTGAGAATTGAGAATCGGCTTTTCGTTTTAGCTTTGCCCTTCTGGATTAAATTATTGCAATCAGTGAAAATACGTTTTTAAAATATAAAAACTCCTTTATTTTATACAGACTTTACTCTGCTTCCCTGCCATCATTTACCACCTTCACGAGTGCACAGCAGACTCATTCTAAAATTAGCTCCTATATGTACTTCATCCATAATAACCCTAGAATCAAATTTTGCAACACTGACATATTAACACTCCTAAAAGACGTATGCAGATTGTAGCTGCGTCTAAATATTCACAACCTTCACACACGTATCCTGTTCTCACAGGAACACACACATCATGTAACTGTAACCAGGGAGCTCACTCTGCAAAAATCCCCTTCATCTCCCGTCACTAATAAAAGCATCTACACACTTTACTACTTGTCCCAAAGTGACTTCTACAGACTGTTAAAGTAGAGATGTCACACAGTCTATAATAGATTACTAAGGGGCCTACTGTATAACATGCACAGGGGCCCAAAGTGACAGGGGCCCCCTGCACTATGTCACTCAGAGACTGAAAATGACGTCAAAACACTCAAAATGACTACTTAGAGACTCAAACTGACTTCCAAGAGATACAAAATATCTACAATGAGACAAAAAATGACCACAAAAAGACTCAAATGACTAAAAACCACAACAAAGAGACACTAAATGACTTCAAGGAGACTCAAAATGACTGAGAGACTCATAAGGGTCGTCTTTTCTCATAAACTTCTATATAATTCGAGGTAATAATTCAAGAGAGAAGTAATGACATTTTCTCATAGACTTCTATACAATCTGACGTCCAATACCTGGATATTTTGCTTTTGTTTACCGAATATCTTTGGGTTTTTCAACTACAGACAAAAGTTATTCTCTAATACTGCTTGGCATTCCACACACACAGTTAGTCAATTCAATTAGAAAATACAATCCAGATGACTCCATAACGATAATTAGCATGACCTGCAGGCGTAAAAACAACCTAAAATAAAATCCTGACTGGAGTTTATGAGCAGAATGAGCTTTTTTGCTGCAGGAGAGGAATGGTTGTGCAGATTAAAGCATCACTTTCAGCGCTGACATGAGATCCATCAGCTGAGTATTGTTGGGGTGGAAAACACCTGCACTAATCCAGCTCTGAATGATGTCCTCCATCCATTATACGATGATTACATCGTTACCCCCCCTACCCCTGTACCTCAGTCACATCACGGTTATGAACTAGACATTCATCAAGCCACTGTCTCTGCTTTTTTTGGCAGGAAGTTGAAACCTGGGAGCATCCCTGCCAAGCTGCTTTAAATAGAGGTGCATGATGGGTAAAGAGGCAGTGACCCATCAGGTGTCCGGTCACACGAAGACGAAGTGCCAAAAACTAGGCAAAAAAACTCCTGCTGCAAATGTATTTCAGCCTTAAATAAAGCTGGCAATTATAGAGTGGTCCCTGAAGGCAGCATCTCCCCGGTCCAATGGGATTTCTCCATGGGATTTTGGATTATTGCAGAAAATAATCTCTGTGTCAAACAAAGGTTTATGATAATAACATGTTCGGTTCAACAGGATAATCTCCACATATTAACAGCACTTTATGATTTCTGAAGTAAAAAGATAATGTTGGGCTATAAAGGAACTACAGCACGGTCACATGACTTCATGTCACCACTGCTAAGCTAAAGGTGGCTAATGTTGGGCTATAAAGGAACTACAGCACGGTCACATGACTTCATGCCACCACCGCTAAGCTAAAGGTGGCTAATGTTGGGCTATAAAGGAACTACAGCACGGTCACATGACTTCACGTCACCACCGCTAAGCTAAAGGTGGCTAATGTTGGGCTATAAAGGAACTACAGCACGGTCACATGACTTCATGTCACCACTGCTAAGCTAAATGCTGCTAACGTTGGGCTATAAAGGAACTACAGCACGGTCACATGACTTCACGTCACCACCGCTAAGCTAAAGGTGGCTAATGTTGGGCTATAAAGGAACTACAGCACGGTCACATGACTTCACGTCACCACCGCTAAGCTAAAGGTGGCTAATGTTGGGCTATAAAGGAACTACAGCACGGTCACATGACTTCACGTCACCACCGCTAAGCTAAAGGTGGCTAATGTTGGGCTATAAAGGAACTACAGCACGGTCACATGACTTCACGTCACCACCGCTAAGCTAAAGGTGGCTAATGTTGGGCTATAAAGGAACTACAGCACGGTCACATGACTTCACGTCACCACCGCTAAGCTAAAGGCGGCTAATGTTGGGCTATAAAGGAACTACAGCACGGTCACATGACTTCACGTCACCACCGCTAAGCTAAAGGTGGCTAATGTTGACTTAATGTAAATTGCAATAGGGTAGATGTAGAAATCTCGGAAGTACTAGCAGGAAATCTGAAGAAAATCTAACTTTATGCAAAGCCATTACCTATGAAGGTGGCAAAATATAGCTTTTTCTTGCAATTTGGAAGAAGTAACGCTTAAAAACTAAAGTCGGGAGTTGCTGCTACCTAGTTTTTAAACATTTCTGGTGATTTTTAGGAGGCAAATCAGCGATTTTGGTAAGAAACCGTTCAGCTGTTCCTCTGCCATCCTGCCTCCAACAGCAATTAAAGAGAGCAATCTCACTGTGACGCCTGCTCAATACTCCACAAGGCTCTGCTTTGAAACTGTCACTACTCTGAGTGTGTGTGTGTGTGTGTGTGTGTGTGTGTGTGTGTGTGTGTGTGTGTGTGTGTGTGTGTGTGTGTGTGTGTGTGTGTGTGTGTGTGTGTGTGTGTGTGTGTGTGTGTGTGTGTGTGTGTGTGTGTGTGTGTGTGTGTCAGAGACAGAGACAGACCAAGATCCGAAGGACACAAAGTCTGCAGACATGAAGGAGAGTCTAGCGGACAGATTTCAGGCGGTTTGTTCGGCTTCAGGAGGACACGGCGTGGAAATGGAGTGTGTGTGTGCTTTGCCAAAGGTGGATCACTATTTATGGACCACCATTATCATTACATAAGGGCTCAATTATTCAAGCTTTCATATATTAGTCATAGGAAAAAGAGCTCTAGCTCACACACACAAGCAGAACACGTCTGAGTTTCTTCTTCTGTGGCTGCAGAGTGCCGTCAGTGAGAGGTAAACACCAGGTGTGTGTGTGTGTGTGTGTGTGTGTGTGTGTGTGTGTGTGTGTGTGTGTGTGTGTGTGTGTGTGTGTGTGTGTGTAGGGGGTCATATTTAAGGGGCAGGGCATTCAGTTCAGGTAATCACAGACAACAGTAGGCATACAGAAAATATGCACTGCCTTCAAGAGGCTGTTAAGGCTTGCAATTTGTTTTATAACGTAAAGTATGTGGTTTGAACCATGCAACAGCAACAGCCTCAAACACACTAAAAACAACAAGTGCAAAAGGCCACACAAAGAGTACATTTATTATGCAGAGCATTCACATAAGAAGAGCACACATCAGAGCGCTAACTCACAAATAACAAAACAAACACTTAATACACACATTGGCTCCATTTTGCGTCTTTTTAAATATGTAATTAAAAGCAATGAATTTGATCGAGGAATCAGCAGGTCGTTATCCAATAGATATTTGAATCAAAGAATACCCTTAAAAACAATCAATTCACCCCGATCTGTTTTTTCCGATATCACTCAATTTCCCTTAAAATGATCATTTTAAACGTCTTTTCCACCAATGCAACATTTCCCAAGTGACAACGATGTAAATCAATGCATAAGATGGATCAAAGTCACATTGTTGCAATAAAGGAATGTGAAAACGCTGTAAAAACGCACGTGATGGGAAGCTGTCAGTGGAAGTTTTGAAACAAAAAAACGATTTATTTCCGGCTTTTACTCCCAGAAATATGAAATGAAACTCCTGTATGCGCTCCTGTGACACCGCTCAGCTTCAGACCTGCAGCTGGAGGCAGAACATCTACAGCTCCTAATCAAATCTCATTCCCAGCCTCAATCCCTCATCAATCTGGATCTCCCCTCAGTCCTTCCTCTCTCTTCTCCAGCCTCCATGTTTGTTCCTTTCTCCCTTTTCCTCCTCCTCCTCCACTTCCTGCTTCGCTGCATTCATCAGCAGCAACAGAAACTCTTTACTGCTCCTTATTGACATTCGGATGAAATGACAGGCAGCATATTCCCATTAGCTTCAGGAAGACGAGCTGTAGCATGTTAAACCATGACACTGACACACACAAACACACACACACACACACACACACACACACACACACTGACACACACTCCTACACACACCCTGATGTTTTCTGCAGTTTTTGGATACATTATTCTGGAGGTTATCAGCATCAGATTTCATTTCTTTAATTAGTCCCTCAGAGGGGAAATGGATGCAGCAAAGAGACAATACTGATAAATACAAAGTAAAACAGTATTTAGTAGAATAGGGCAAGCACTGAATTGTATTAATTTAATTGTATTTTTATTGAATTTGTATTTTATTTCAATTTGTACTTATTTATTTTATTGTGTTTTTATGTTTATTTTAGTATTGAATTTATTTTCTATTTATTTTATTATATTTTTATCTAAATCTATATCATGTATTGAATAATACATCACATATAAAGGCACATGTTTCTGCAGAATTAGTTATTTTACATGTAATACTAATTACTTAAAGTGGAAAAGTAAAAATGTCCGCTCCATCTTTATCAATCAATCAATGTTTATTTATATAGCCCAATATCACAAATGTTACATTTGTCTCAGTGGACTTCACAGTGTGTACAGAATATCAGTATGACAATACGACACCCTCTGTCCTTAGACCCTCTGTCCTTAGACCCTCTATCATTAGACCCTCACATCGTACAAGGAAACACTTCCGGAGAAAACCCACAGTTTAAAGGGAAAAATGGGAGAAACCTCAGGGAGAGCAACAGAGGAGGGATCCCTCTCCCAGGACGGACAGACGTGCAATAGATGCCGTGTGTAATCTTTACGCCAAATCCCCTCGTCAGAGTCCGTTTAAACGAGGTCTGTTTAACTTTAAAAACAGCGTCTTTACAACTGCTAATTGTGACAGATCCACACTGAGCTAATTGCACAATTAACAGTTTTATAAATAGTGGCAAAGGGAATTAGAGCCGTTTTCAGAGGATGTGGAAAACTTCAAAGGGTTTATTTTCACAACAAGAAAACAACACAACTGAACAACAAGACGTTTTAAATCTCAGGGGATTGAAAACTAGAGCGAGGGGGGGGCCCTCCCAGCATGCATTTCTGCACTCTTTGATCTGCACATCTATAGGTCGCACAGAAATGCCGGTATTATCTGAGAGAAGTGACAGAACAATTGGTTTTTCTCACGTTTGAGGCCTTAATAACAGCCGTGGAAACGCAACTGAATTTACATTAAAAAGGCCCTATTCTGCTTTTTGTGGTGTTTCCTCTCCTGTAGTGTGTTGTATACGTTTTAGTGCATGTAAATGGTCAGCAGAGGCTACAATCCCTGTGTTCCCTCCAGAGGGAGTCTCTCTCCCACACACTTTGGAAACACACAGGATTGATGCACCAGAGGTTTTTGGATTCCCTTGCGTTTATATTTATGTCATGTGTGCGAGGAAAGTGACTGCAAATATATTTTCTGGACTATTCGCCTAAAGCCCTCTTGCTTTATTTCACTTTCCCTCTCGTTTCCTGCCCTGGACGCTCTCTTCCTTCTCCGTCTGACTCTCATTTTGACTCTCCATCTTCTCCTCCCACATGTTTCCTGGTTGCATGCTGCAGAGCGCTGGATTTGGATGAAATCTAACATGACAGCTTCCACGGCGGTGGCAGGAAGGCACATGTATTTTTGGGAGTTTACATCTCGAGGACAACCTCTCACTTCCTCTGACACTGTCCGAAGGTTAGAGAGGCTTCTTTCTTTTTTTACTTTCTATAAATACTGCTGCAGAAATAACCTGCACATGCATACTGCATGCGGGCCAGACTCAGGCGCTATCGTCATGTGTCAGCAGCTTTTCCTGGTTAAATTGAACATTTCATGAGCGGGAAGGAATGACAAGAAGAGGCAAAAAAGAGGATGATGGCGTGCTACATCAAAAGGAACCAGATTTATAATTTAATATATTATAATAAGTGTTTTAGAAGAAGCTTAACCACTCGGAAAAAAAGAGCTGAGATCAAAGTGACTTTTCCAAGCTCATTCATCCGTTCTCATCCATTCTATAAATTATGCAGCTTATCTGTATGTGAGGTAACAAACTTCATTTTACAAAGTGTTGGTTCATCAAAATGTAGGCCTTTTTTTTTAATTGCAAGAAACTGAACAAATAATAACTTTAGGCAAACCTTTTAACCTCTGTCTGAAACGTTGGGATTTTAACCTTTGCAGTAGGGCTGCACGATTTGGGGAAATAATCTACAGATGTTGCGATTCAATTTGCGATATTTGTTTTTAAACGACCCAACGGAAGTTTATTGTAAAATGCGGCCATATCTCCGGCTAGGAAGGTCGTATCAACGTGCTCCCGTCTCTAGCACCCCGCAGCCCGAGCTACGAGTGAAAGAACTACACTTACATGAAACTTCCCGTTGGGTTGCTTTAAAGTCAAGCTTCAGTTTCAGATTCACCCTTTAATAGAAACATGTGATGGAGCATTACTAACCTGACTCATATGGTTTGTTTCACCAAACCATCTGGGAGAGCTCCATTGGAAGCCATTTGGAAAGGGCAGGCACTTTCAAAAATACTTGGCAGGTGATTGGATCAATCTGTCTATCACCTTCTATCATGGGCCACTTCTGATTGGTTAACAATGGCTGGTACATGTGGAGCACAGCACTTCTGATTGGTGTGGATGACTGACACACAAGAAGAAAAGCAGGCTTTGCGATTTGATAATCGCATCATTTAAAATCGCGATTTCGATTTAAAATCGATTAATCGTTCAGCCCTACTTTGCAGACCATTTACATGCACTGAAACCTATAGAACTCACTACAGCAGAGGGAACACCCAAACAAGCAGAATAGGGCTTCTTTAAACTTCAACTGTTCCCCAAACAATGTGAAGTTAATTGTAGTTTTACGGTGAGAAAACGAGTCACTTTGCTCAGACACAAAGGTAACTACATTTAATTTAAGACTATGCAGCCGAGACCATAAACAAAGACCTTACATTTCATTAATAAAAAGTGCAATTACCTATTCTTTATCATTTCTCCACGCCATGATAAATTATGGGTTTTTGTTTTAAAAATAAATGTGCTTTTCTCTGTTAGATATCATTGGAAAATGGAATATCTAATAAAAAACTGTCATTGTAAAGTGTCACTGTATGGCTATGAAAGCAAAGACATTAATTCATTGATTAATTGGACACGATTAAAATATTATTCTGCAAGGAAAATGCATCCCTACATCTGAACAGAGAATAGTTTGACAAATACTCTCAATTAGGAATCTTCAGGAGCATGCAACAGAGAAGCAGTGTTCTCATGCATCCTGTAACGTGAAATATAAACCAGATGAAACACCTCCGTCTTTCTGAGGCACGTCGGTTCAGAGTGCTTCATCCAAATCACATCACAGATTCAGACAGAAGTAGGCTGACATCTGTAACAAGGGGGGGGGGGGGGCTGCTGAGGGTTTAAATAATGAATAACAGCGGTGGCGTGGAGCCGAAATTAGAACGATGCAAATGAAGAGAGAACAAGGAGAGGGAGAGATAACACCACAGGGATAGAGGTGGGAGAAGTACTACGATATTCTACTTAAGTTAAAGTAGAAGTACTCAGATCTTGTACTTGAGTAAAAGTAGAAGTACTCAGATCATGTACTTGAGTTAAAGTAGTAGTACTCAGATCATGTACTTGAGTTAAAGTAGTAGTACTCAGATCATGTACTTGAGTAAAAGTAGAAGTACTCAGATCCTTGAGTTAAAGTAGAAGTACTCAGATCCTTGAGTTAAAGTAGTAGTACTCAGATCATGTACTTGAGTAAAAGTAGAAGTACTCAGATCCTTGAGTTAAAGTAGAAGTACTCAGATCCTTGAGTTAAAGTAGTAGTACTCAGATCATGTACTTGAGTAAAAGTAGAAGTACTCAGATCCTTGAGTTAAAGTAGAAGTACTCAGATCATGTACTTGAGTTAAAGTAGAAGTGCTCAGATCATGTACTTGAGTTAAAGTAGAAGTACTCAGATCATGTACTTGAGTAAAAGTAGAAGTACCAGAGTGAAGGAATACTCTGTTACAGTAAAAGTCCTGCATTCAAAATGTTCCTCAAGTAAAAGTAGAAAAGTATTCTCATCAAAATATAGTGAAAGTAGCGACAGTAAAAGTAGTCATTGTGCAGATTGGTCCATTTCAGAATAATATATATGATATGTTTTATAATGATTGATCATGAAAGTGTTCTCAAAGCTGGTGAAGGTGCAGCTAGTTTGAATGGCTTTGTATACTGCAGGGTAGCTGGTGGATTTACTCCAGGTGAACTAAAGTCTGATTCAACACTTGATTAGATTTCACATCATTCATCCAGATCTGTGAAGTAACTAAAGGTATTAAATACATGTAGTGGAGGAACTCTGAAGTACCTCAAAATTGTAATTAAGTACAATACTTGAGTTAATCTACTTATAATATTTAAAACAATAAATGGATTAAAGGGAAATAAAGACTTTAACCCAGACCGTTTGAGGAATAAAAGAGACGGTAAACAATGACAGAAACATCGGAAGTCAACAAGAAGCACAACAGACGTCAAACCTCCAGAGACTCAGGAGAACAACGTAGAAACAGAGACGTCTGAAACCGAGGAGGAGATCAAACCTCTGATGGGAGAGTTGTCTGGGTTTAGATTCTCTGAACAAAGGCTAACAACACATGAAACTAGGAGGGAGACGTAAATATAAACCTAACAGGAGACAGAAATAATCCAGAGGGAATAAAACAAAGTGTCTGATCCCAAAGGAGAAAGAAAGAGACATCAGAAAATACAACGACAGGAATAGATATCTAACTACATATATAGATACAAGTAAAGACTAAGAGAATACTGGCTGTTCTGCAGAACTCTTTATCTGAACCAGAATATAATAATTGTTAATATTATATAAGATGTTAAAGTTAGAATCTGCCATTACATTTAAAAATAAATGAAATAAATACATTTAAAAAATACTAATGTAAGAAGTTAAAGTAAGAATGTGCCATACAAAAATAAATTACATTCAATATATACAATTAAATAAATACAATTTCTAATAAAACATAAAAAACTCAAATGGAATACAAACATTTATATAAACATAAAAAAGAAAAGAAAAGAAAGTGCCATAACAATTAAAATAAATGTTAAATTAAGATCAAATAAAATGTCCAATAAAAGAAAAGAAAATAGAACACAACATATTTATATATTTTAAAGGTAGGGTAGGTAAGAATGGAGAAACCAGCTCGAGTGCGCTAGAGTTTGAAAATACACAACCGAAAAAAATCTGCCTCTTCCTTCAGACTTCCTCACAGAGCCCCTCCTCCAACACACACGAACGCGCACATGACCAATGAGGGCACGAGATAAGTTTGTGCCCAGATGGAAGGCTGACAGGCAGGTAGGCCATCCAGTTACTTTAGCCGGCTCAGATGATTGGTCGTGCTTTTCACAGTGCCACGGCTTCCACAGATGATATTTTTTAATGGATTTTTCGTCAAAGCATTTAATGTATTCATTGCTATCGGGATGTTAAGAGCATTCCATGGAATATAACAAAAAGTGTTTCTGAAGTGAATTACATACCCCACCTTTAAGAAATAAAAAAGGGATTATAATTACAAATAAAACACTAACAGATTAAGAGTTAGATTACTGTTTCCCTGCACTGAGATTCTGCTGCATTCACCATCTCACAAGTTCACAAAAACATCAGAAACTGCGTAAACAGATCAGGACGAGAGACGAGGCTCAGCGAGATTCAAAGACTCCACGATAAGGCAATCTGCAGCAGACATCACGTCTAAAAATAGAAACCATCGGAGAAATCCTGCTGCCGTGTGAAACTCCTCCGAGCTAACTTCATTTAGCTCTGAAACCTAAATCAGGCAATTTTTGAAAACAGCTGATGCACCGAGAGTCAGGCCCGTTTCTGCAGCATAGGGAGAAGAGGAGGAGGAGGAGGAGGAGAAGCATGTGGAGGTAAAGGAGGAAGCACTGATGCATTCTGGCGCAGTTTCTGCTGCAGGAAGTCCCTGAGCTGCAGCAGCATGCATGTCCAGAAACAGAGAGGGGGGGGGGACAGAGAGGGGGGGAGAGGGGGGGGAGAGAAACAGAACTGGAGGGAGATCATAATGTGATTATTAAGTGAAGCAAGAAAAAAAGGAAAGTCTTTTTTTAGTAAATTATTCTATTTAGATTATTATTGCTTTTCAGAAAATTCAGATTCTAATCCCTTTTGGAAATATTGCATGTATACATTTTTGACCTCAGTAAAAGCACAAAAGTAATTATCATCCAAATGCAATTAAAATACAAAAAGTAAAAGTGCGTCTTGAGTTGAAGTAAATGTATACTTTTCCAACTCTGACTCCTTTTCTTTGACTTTGACGCATTTGTCAACTCCACGCATCGTATACAGATTAAAAACATCCAGTGTCACCTTCCAGAGTTTTCTTGAATGTTATTAACTGTATGACAGGGCAGTGTGTGAGGGGTCAAAGGTCAGAGAGGTCGCAGCTTTAATGTGAGTCAGCCTGACGGAGCAGAGAGAGGAGGAAGTGTTTTCTGTCTGAAGGATGGAGAGGTTAGGAGACCTCTGAGTTTAAAAACTTCTCCTCCATCCCTCAGCCTCATCAAGTCTCTACACACAGAGGGGGGTCTTTTACTCCTTCCATTACCCATATATTTATAAGGATAACAAACACCACAGTGGCTCCATAGAAGATCAAATGTATCGCCAGAAGCTGAAACAAGAACAAAAAAATAGGTTTGTATATTTTAAAAATAAATAAAAATAGACTCAACACTCTCAGTTAAACACGTTTCCTCCATCCCTGAAGTCTCTACACACAGAGGAGGGTCTTTTTTACACCTTTTACTTACTCCAATTAATATGATTTAAAGGTCCCATGTCATGCTTTTCCGGTTAGTACCCGTCCCCTTGTGTGTTATGAAGGTTTTTATGCATGTAAATGGTCTGCAGAGTCAAAACCCTCAAAGTACACCCTGTAGCGAGTAAAACTCTAACACAGAAAATACCTCCCCAAAACGCCTCGTTGGAGATACGTCACTGTCCATTTGATTCTTCCGGGGACATCATGATGTCATGTCGTCCCCGGAACGAAATGGACCAATCCGTGGAGCCGTTACGTTACGTCCGCGGAGCCGTTACGTTAAGCCCCCGCTGATTGGTTCAAATTGACCAATCCACGGACTTCCTCACACACTCAGTGCAAGCAGCTCTGCTGATCTCTCCTCCCTGGCTGCAGGCTGATAACAGACAGTTGGGATCGCGGCGAAATTCTCTCTGCAGACCCATTCTCTCTGCAGACCCATTCTCTCTACAGACCCGTTCTCTCTGCAGACCCATTCTCTCTGCAGACCCATTCTCTCTGCAGACCCATTCTCTCTGCAGACCCATTCTCTCTGCAGACCCGTTCTCACTGCGTTTATCAACCTTTGTCTTACTCAATATCAAGCCACACTTATTGTTTTTACTTCGGCTGTGACTTTGTGTGTGCTCAGGGTGAGTTTGGCTGTGTTTCGATGTGTATCGCTAAACAAGGAAACAACACCTCCACGGAGCTTAGCGCGATTCACAACGTCCCGACCAATCAGAGCACACTGTGCTCACAGGGAGGGTGGGGGCTGGAGCTATTGGAGCTACAACGAGCCGTTAAAGGCAGAGAGTGAAATTCAGTGAATACACGTAGTTTACAGAGATGCTGTTTGAGAAACCAATGTGAGTTTGGAAAATTGCACAATATAAATCTATTCTAGTAGACCTCAACAATGGAATTATGATCAGTGGAAATGGCCATGACATGGGACCTTTAAATAATTACAACACTCCTTCAAACGGATATCAAATTGGCAACAAAAAAAAGGCAGTCAATCCTCACTTTTGAGATAAAATCAGCAAATATTTGAATATTTTTGGTTTGATAAATAGCTACTCAAACAATAATAATTCATCAAAATTCTCATAGATTGATTTTCTGTCAGAGAAAGTCACAAACAGAAATCTGAGAAGAGGTGAAACAGCACCAGTTGCTTTGAGGGGAACTGTGGGGAAAAGTGGAAACATCTAGATTTAATACAGAAACAAGCAGAGACAGGATCCTCATTGGAAGTCCTGTCCTCTGCCTGCAGGACGCTCGGGGAAGCGGTTTTTATTTTGGACCGACGTCAAGCGCCATGAGCCAAAATCACACACTCTGATCTACATTTGGTAAAACACACACTCTCATATGCTTTTCTATTATTGGTTCAGGCAGGAACAAAAAGACAACGGCACGTTAGAAGCAGCTCGTGCAACCTTAGCTCCTCTCGCTGTATCGATTTCTAGTCGTAAAGCTGCTGCTCGGTGCATCAAATGCAACGTGCAAAATCTCTGGAGTAAAAGTATTTTGTCAACTGAGCACAAAAATAACTCACTTAACCAGCAACGCATTTAAAGTTTGCACGATAAATCGGTGAGTAAGAGCAGGTGTCACATTGTATACTTCAGAATTAAACTGGATTATAAAACGGTGAGATGTGTATTAGTGAAAACATTCAATCTTAACAGTTACCGTCACCCTAACTCCATTAGGTGGAGAAACTTGGAATAGTTTGGGGAACTGGATATATGATCTGTAGTCAGATTTAAACACACACACACACACACACACACACACACACACACACACACTCTGAATCCTGTTATAAATAAGCTTTAACGTAATTGCATTCCCCAACTGGGAGGAACAAACATAGGGCCAGCATATTTATTGCCACTCAACCTGTGTGTGTGTGTGTGTGTGTGTGTGTGTGTGTGTGTGTGTGTGTGTGTGTGTGTGTGTGTGTGTGTGTGTGTGTGTGTGTGTGTGTGTGTGTGTGTGTGTGTGTGTGTGTGTGTGTGTGTGTGTGTGTGTGTGTGTGTGTGTGTGTGTGTGTGTGTGTGTCAAAAATACAAAGACATCAAATACAAATATATATTCCAGTTAATGAGAAAACAGAAAGTATGGGGCGGGCATGAATACTTATGTCAGTAGGGCCAGTACTTGAGTAAATGTACTTCAAAAATTGCATATTGGAGCAAGTAAATTGCAGGGGAAATAAAAAAGTAAATGAAAAAATGCTCAGTGGAATATATTGTATATGAGAGGGGTGAGCTGTGCATTTAAAGATATAAATGAGAAGGGTTATATGAGTAGAAGGGGGGGGTGGGGGTATCAGGGGAAAAGGGCATATTCTCCTCAGCATTAAGCCTCCTCCTGCCTCATGCTATTTATAAAAACATGCAGGTTTACAAGCAGCCGAGTCATGCTCACGCAGGCGTGACCGCGGCTCTGATTCTGGTCAGGCTGCTGTTTGTGAAGCCTGTTATCTTCCAGGTCTCTGAGGACGGAGATCCTCCAGCAGCTGCTCTCTCTCCGGGTCGCAGGAGGAAGAGAACCTGCAACCTTTACGGCCACAGCGGCGTGCGTTGAAGCTTCCAACGCTTCTGCCCATTCACTTTGAATGGGGTGACGTCACTTTTAGCCGAACTGCATTTTGGGAAGCGACGTGGAGCGTTGCTGGCGTTGCTCGCTTCAAAAGTTGAGCAATGTTCAACTTTTGACGCCTCGACGGAGGCGTCAGCCAATGAAATCCCGTTTATGCAAATCTGCCAGTACAAGCTAGCCAATCAAACCGCGTGTATGCTGGGAGAGACTACGCAGGTAATTCCTCATATTCCAAAAAATGGAGGGAAAATATAGCGGTAGTGAATCACCCGGTGCTGTATGATCAGTCTCTGTTCATCTACCGGGATACAAACCGGAGGAGCGAGGCATGGAGGGAGGAGGCAGAGACAGTGGGTGGAACTGGTAGGTTTTCGCCTGTTTGGGGATTTTATATCCAGTTTACTTCGTTTTAACATTGCTATTGCTTTGTATGTCGGGGGCGAGAGATTCATGTGATTGGTTGTTGCTCGCAAAAAATCCCCAAGCTTCAGATACGCCCACCGCCAAGTGTCAACGCACGCTGCTGTGTGAACACTCCGTTAGACCAGGACTATCTCAGAAGCTCACGCACTGTTTACCAGTGGTTAGCAACGTGAGGCTTGGAACTACAGCACGGTCACGTGACTTCACCTCGCTAAGCTAAAGGCGGCTAATGTTGGGCTATAAAGGAACAACAGCACGGTCACATGACTTCACGTCACCACCGCTAAGCTAAAGGTGGCTAATGTTGGGCTATAAAGGAACAACAGCACGGTCACATGACTTCACGTCACCACCGCTAAGCTAAAGGTGGCTAATGTTGGGCTATAAAGGAACTACAGCACGGTCACATGACTTCACGTCACCACCGCTAAGTGAAAGGCGGCTAATGTTGATCTATAAAGGAACTACAGCACGGTCACATGACTTCACGTCACCACCGCTAAGCTAAAGGCGGCTAATGTTGGGCTATAAAGGAACAACAGCACGGTCACATGACTTCACGTCACCACTGCTAAGTGAAAGGCGGCTAATGGGTGCTTGATTGTTGCTTGAAACAAGCTATTCGAAACACGTCATATTGAGCTTTTTATGATATTCTGTTAATGAGTCCGACAAATAAGCAAGACATAGAAAAATGATAATTCTTACTTGCATCCCTGCTTCCACATCTACTCTGAAGCTATAACCACTGACTGAAGATCACAAAAAGGCGTTTTATTAAGTGTGGCCGTTTCCCTTACCTCAACTATTAGGAACCAGACTTTAACCCGAGAGTCATTGTAGATAATTGACCAATAGAGAGGCGAAGTCACGCCCATTTACTTCCGCCCCATGGGACCTTATTTCTGAAAAATTATGTATTGAAGTCAATGGAGAGAGAAAGATTATCTTTCGATCCCGTTTGAATTGTGCCATGAATTACACATATGATGTTTGTCAATTGAAAAAATAATTTCCATCCAAAAGTCACAGTTTGTCGTAAAACTGTTGAAATGTAAGACTATGAAAAATATGCAACTAGAAAGACTACAAATCCCAGAGTCGCGTAGGTGAATTTAGCTAGCTGACATTAACGTTACACATTACACTCGTGTTACTCACCGAAACCTTGTAAAGCCGGTCCCGCATGCTGGCTCTTACAGAACCGACTAACTCCCCTTGTGTGTATGCACAGCTCTCAACGTGCCCAGACTTGGAGTGATGTTCACCTCTTTTAATACTTTAAACTATTACCTTCCTCCTCTCGTGCTGAGAACTACGGTCTGGATAGGACTTGGAGTGATGTATTCCAGAGCTCCAGATCAGGAATATAATACATATCATCTTGATAACAATGAGCCCAAAGGGTGTCAAAGTCAATGCCTCGTAAAACAGGACAAAGGAGAAAAGACAGACTGAAGATTCTAATTGTCCTTAAAGACGTCATAAAAGCTCCGGTTCTTTGGAAAGGGAGACATCATCCAGTCGTTACCAGAGGAAATGCTTCTCTTATTTAGACATTTATGCTAATAAAACACAACATTTCCCATTCACTATTTCAGTCAGAATATGAAAGCAAATGTATTCTGTGTTATCTCATGTCGCGAGTGTTGAAAACGGCCCTGAGGAGGTCTTTGAAGGCAGCACGAGAATCATCATAATTATGCCTTTTGTTGAATATTCCACACATTTATTCCCCTTTGTTTTGTGTATGGAAATGTCCTCATGAATCTTGCGTTTGGATGAAGCTGTCACTCTCCTCTGCTCCTCACACAATCTAATTCATCTCCATCCCAGATTAATTATGGACATTTCGGGAGATTTGTCAGGAGTTCTGTAACATTTCTGCAAAAGTCTCTGAAGATGGGAGGAAATGTTTTTGCTCCCTCGTGTTCGTGCATATCAACTATTCTCATTGTTTTAACTGAATAATATCATGCAACATTAATTTATAAAGATCACAGCCGTGTTCATACACTGAAATTGAACTGAGGGAATTATAAACAGAAATCAGAGAAAAATATATAATAATACTAATATAAAAAGAAACTATAGATTTTTTTTTTTAATTGTTAAAAAATACTAATAAATAAAAAGAACGTGTGTGAAATCGGAGCAGCGGGAGCGGTACTGCAGTCGCTTTACCGCACCGTTGTGACGAAAAGGGAGCTGAGCCAGAAGGTAAAGCTCTCTGTCTACCGGGCCATTTTCGTTCCTACCCTCACCTATGGTCATGAAGGATGGGTCATGACCGAAAGAACGAGATCGCGGATACAAGCGGCCGAGATGGGTTTTCTCCGCAGGGTGGCTGGTGTCTCCCTTAGGGATAAGGTGAGAAGTTCGGTCATCAGGGAGGGACTCGGAGTTGAACCGCTCCTCCTTCGCGTCGAAAGGAGCCAGTTGAGGTGGTTCGGGCACCTAGTTAGGATGCCACCTGGGCGCCTCCCTAGGGAGGTGTTCCAGGCACGTCCAGCTGGGAAGAGACCAAGGGGTAGACCTAGCAGTAGCGTGGCGTGGGGGAAAAATTAGGGGAAGCCAATAATACGTCCTTTCTTTTGAGTCGGGGGTGTGGTGGTCAATGTAATAACGTAACCAGATGAGTGATTACAGCACCCGGTATCATTTTACACACATGTGTATCATACAGATGCAGGACTTACACACGCCTGTTATCTAACCGACAGGTCCGCACGCACTCTCCAGCCCAAACTCTAATAAGCATTCATTCACAAATTAAATCAGGAGACCTTTAACGTTTTACGTCCGATTCGCTCCTTTTTCCCTCGCTGTACACAGCTCCAGTTTGGGCATTGGCCTGTCATCAGATTGTATTTGTTGTTGCTGCTGTAGCGGAAGTTTAGTACAATTATTTTTGATGAAATACTCCAAATCTCCACCCTCCATAATTGCACTTGCTTCAGTTGCTTGTTACTTTCTAAAGGCGGTGAGAGTGGTGCAGTGACGCTATCTATCTTCTATCGATTAGATTTATGATTCGAAAATTATAAAAGTAGGGTAGACATGTGGATATTATCCGACTGAACAAAACGTGCATTTATCTAACAGGTTCGTTTTCCACTGACCTTATTTCGAGCTATTTTCCTAAGTCCTATGGAGAAATCCCATTGATTTTTTGTCGAGGGAAACATGAGGGAAACCGAGCGCAGCTTACTTCCGGATTTTAGGACGCGTCACTGCAACACTAAATTGATGCGATTTGATTGGATTGTGAGGCAAGGGAAGCCAGCCGCCTCCAGCTGGCATGGCCCTGACCAATCACAGGTTGGAAGGGGCATCACGTGAGCCTCATCTGATTGGTCAATCCCTCCATTTTTTTTCATCAAAGGAAGCCAATTTCGGCTAGCCTCCTCTCGCAACAGAGAGTGCCATCTACGGTTTCACCATAACATGTAGAGGGGCGCTGTTTCACTCTTTGTAAAATACTCAATGAGAATGGGGGAGAGACGGGCCGGCAGCAACACACAGCACAGAAAAATTACCGAAACCAAACGAAGTGTTTTTATTTATTTATTAAAATTATAACTACAATCCAAAAAAACAGGGGAAGCCTGGCTTCCCTTGGCCTCCAGGAGAAAACGCCACTGAGACCTAGGACCAGGTGGAGGGATTATATCTCTTCGCTGGCCTGGGAGCGCCTTGGGATCCCCCAGTCAGAGCTGGTTGATGTGGCCAGGGAAAAGAACGTTTGGGGCTCTCTGCTGGAACTGCTACCTCCGCGACCCGACCACGGATAAGCGGGAGAAGATGGATGGATGGATGGATGGATGAGTGAAATCAGCAATTAGGTTTCAGAAATATTTCTAAAGTTGATGGGCTTTTTTTATTGTTAATGTCATTGAAAAAGATCAAAAATACGACATTTGTGAATTAAATATTTACCAAATATAATACATTTTCTTTCCAAATCCAGGTTTTTCGTTCACAAATCGAAGGTCATGTTTTATTTTATCATATGCCGGGTTTTTTGTTACATGGATGTGCTGTGAAGTGATAATTATCCGACCATAAAGTCAGATTGTTCTGCAGCTCTCAGCATGTCGTGCTGCACAGTAACACATCGAGCACAACGAGCAGATCGATGGAGCAGCAGCCTGAGAATAAAAGCCTCTCCACATGAAGCTCCTCTCACATGACTCAAACACAATCCCCAGGAGCTCAGCGGGCCCCAGGAGTCCCCTGATCACCCTGACACTGGACCCTCAGAGTCCTGCACCCCGGGGCCCAGAGCCAGCCTGAGAGGCCCTGAGAAGCTCTGATCTATGGAGGGGGAGGATGTCAGAGAGGCATGTCACTTTGATTCAACGCCTGCAGACCAACGTGTGAGATGCAAGCTGTGAAATAAAAAAATCAATATTTCTGAGCGCTGCACAGCCTCCTTCTCCTCCCAGAGGCCTGGATTACACGCACGGGACAAAAGGAAGTTATACAATACATGACCGTGATGCTGATTGTACTACAGTACAGTATGTTAGGGCAAAGCTGCCAAATATGCCCCACTCTGTTCTAGTGCGGTTTTGTGCACGGATGAAAAGGCTGCAGAACATTTACATAAAACATATCTGCTGCTCTGAGGTGCTTACTACCAAACTGAAGGCTCCAGAAGGAAATATATCTCTAGTTATGGCTGCACAATATATCGTTTCAGCATCAAAATTGCAATATGTTCATGAACCATTCATTATAAACGCGGTACGGCAATGTCAAACATAACACACAAAAGGAGTTTCTTTCCCATAAATGGGGCGAAGCCTGCGAGCTAGTTCAGGCAGTCAACTCGAGCACTTATGCTGCATTCATACATAACGCCCCCTTGCCACTCTACAACCAACCAAACAGAGTCTCCTTAATATGCCGCTCTATTGAACCTGCCAGATCTCTCTCCATGCATTGCTTGCTGCTGCTATTGCTGCAGCTACTTCCATGTCGCTGCTGCTTGCCTGCCCCACCACCACCCCAGCTTCCACCCCAGCTTCCACCCCAGCTTCCACCCCAGCTTCCACCCCAGCGTCCACCCCAGCTTCCACCCCAGCTTCCACCCCAGCGTCCACCCCAGCTTCCACCCCAGCTTCTACCCCAGCATCCACCCCAGCGTCCACCCCAGCTTCCACCCCAGCTTCCACCCCAGCTTCCACCCCAGCTTCTACCCCAGCGTCCACCCCAGCTTCCACCCCAGTGTCCATCCCAGCTTCCACCCCAGCTTCTACCCCAGCTTCCACCCCAGCGTCCACCCCAGCTTCCACCCCAGCTTCCACCCCAGCGTCCACCCCAGCTTCCACCCCAGCTTCCACCCCAGCTTCCACCCCAGCGTCCACCCCAGCTTCCACCCCAGCTTCTACCCCAGCGTCCACCCCAGCTTCCACCCCAGCGTCCACCCCAGCTTCCACCCCAGCGTCCACCCCAGCTTCCACCCCAGCTTCCACTCCAGCGTCCACTCCAGCTTCCACCCCGGCTTCCACCCCGGCTTCCACCCCGGCGTCCACCCCGGCGTCCACCCCGGCGTCCACCCCGGCGTCCACCCCGGCGTCCACCCCGGCTTCCACCCCGGCTTCCACCCCGGCTTCCACCCCAGCTTCCACCCCAGCTTCCACCCCAGCGTCCATCCCAGCTTCCACCCTAGCTTCCACCTGTAGCCTCGGGGGGTTAATTATCTAATCATCACTCATCGTGCTTTGTATATCTGTGGAGCGATGAGGCCCGAGCCTAGACGCCAAACTCAACTATATGCTGCTTCTAATAAACATGTTAAAGAAACACGTGAGTTATCTGACTGAACTAATCTATGTGTAAAATCTTTCTGAAATAAAGCGATTTATTCAGATTGAAGGCTTCTTAGTGACACAGAGTTTGTTACAACAGAGTGTCATGCAAGTCTCTGCATGCGAAGAGAAACCGTCAATTACTATCATTCCTTTAAATTCATCAAAACAACCACAAGGAAAGCGATAGTTGACAAGACACAATCTGAAAATGAGCGTATAAAAGATGGAAAATACCCAAAAGGTTGCAAAAAGAAAAGAAAAGTCAGGAAGTATTTTGGACACAAGAAGAACGATGTCCAAAAAAAACGATGTGACCAAAACAGGTCCATATTCGTCATATTGTGAAAATGCACTGTTTTTTTCACATTGCATGCAATATACAGTATATCCCAGTAAAAAACATCTTTCATTATGACACAGTCCAACCTAGAATTCTAATTGCAAGTAAAAGGAGAAAGATTGCAAAAAACGAAGATTTGGTTGCAAAAAGAACACAACTTCAGTAAATATTGCAATGTCATTTTTTTTGCCAAAACCATGCATCCCTTCCTTTATTTTTGTCATGGATTGTAACACAGTAGTGGTGCACGATATTAGGAATTATGAGTCATCCCGATAAACCCGATAACAGTATTAATAGCCCCGATAATATACAATATATGTTTTGGGTAAAAAAAAGAAACAAATACTGCGGTGTGGGTGGATTGGGATGAGGGGCGCTTGTTTTTCACTCGGCTCCTCCCGTTTTGCCAGTACTGTGGTATTAGTGGTTTAGGAAGAGGGGAGTTTTTCACAAATCCAGCGCTCCCTAACTCATGCCTGGCTGTGACGTAAATGGTGTGCGGCCGTGAAGCCAGGACAATAAACAAACATGTCGCCGGTAGTATGGGACTATTTCAAAGTTTCAGAGTTAGATAGTTCGCTTGCTATTTGTATTAACAAATGCAATGCAGAAGTTCCACGAGGAGGGAAAAAGGCAACAAGCTATAATACTTCCAACCTGATTAGTCACCTGAAACATCGCCATCGCTACGATGGTGTGTTAAAAGCGTACGAAGACGCCTGCGCTGCTAAACTAGCGGCGAATCCAAAGCCAGCTGCAAAGGCACCGGGGCTTTTACCTATCGACGAGGCTTTTGAAAAAGGCAAGAAGTTTGCCAGAGACGACCCCAGGGCTAGTTTTGTTCATAGTAGTAATGCTCATGTCATTTGCTCACTACTAGTCTTTTTTTTACCACCAGGTGTGCAAAATCTACAGGTACATTTAATATATATATTATATTATTATCGGTTATCGGTATCGGTCTTGAGAAGCAGGAAGGTATCGGTATCGGTTTAAAAAAAAACAATATCGTGCATCCCTATAACACAGTTTAACCTGAAAGACTGTCATGTACTGATAATAAAGTTTGCCTGTTGAAGTATTCTGTCTCTTTATGTCATACTGCTCTTATTCTTCCATGCTGCTCTCCTTCAATGGAACCAGACACCACAAAGAAGCAGCAAAGCTCTGACGTTCAAACAAAACAGACGCAGCAGGGATCAGAGAGGCGAGGAGGTGTAAACTTAAGGACTTCCTGTTTCCACAGTCGTGTGACGGATCCCAGAGTTGAATCCCCCATAGCATCACACACACACACACACACACACACACACACACACACACACACACACACACACACCTGAGCGAAACTCTCTTGACAGGAAAACACGGGGATGTAAAGGAGATGAGAGGGTACGCCGTCTCAGCGTGTCAAGAAAGAAGCGTTTTGTATTCACAGTGATGAGTGCAAACAGCACATGAAAAGGTAACCGGAGTACGATCTAAATTAAATGATGTCAAGAGGCGAAGAAGACGAAGTTGTTGTGACAAAAGCAAACGCTGAATGAGACGCGTGTCAGGAGGAAGGCTGTACAGCTTTGAAGGGAGCTGTCAAATCTTATATACAACGTTTTTCAGGTGTAATATGGAGGATAGAAGCAGCCAGAATTCAAAAAATGTATAACTAGACAAATATGTATATAATCTGCCATTACATGTACCAAAAGTATTTTTTTTTTTTAAATAACATTTGGGTTTAGTAGTATAGTTGATGCAAAGACATGAATACAAGTGGACAAATTCAGATTTAAAAATTCAGCAATAATAAACCACGAACAACACATGAATAAAAACCCAACGCTGCACAACCATGACACAAAATAATAAATAAAAAAGCAGTCTTACCAGGTCTCGTCGTTTTTGAACTCCAGCTCTCCGTAGTTGTCCTCGAAGTCCTCCCCTCCTCCCTTGGCGATCGCCTCCACGGTGCGAAACGGCACAATGACCGTGCCCCTCGCTCCGGAAGTCCTCAGCACCTTCACCTCCATGATGCCGATGCTCTCGCTGATGTGCACCGAGCCGCTCTCGAAGGTGAAGATGCCCGAGTGGTCGTCGTCCAAGATGGTGACGGTGGCCACGGCGGGGAATCCCAGCATGGCCTTCGGGTACGGGAGGCTGTTGGGCGACAGCACCTCGTCCTCCGTCTCCAGGACGCGCAGATTCCCCAGCCGCACGAAAAAGTGCTCGTCCTCCTCGAAGATGTCGTCGTCTATGATGCCGATGTTGATCTCCCTGAACATCTCGCCTGGTTTGAACACCACCGTGCCCTCGGAGAACTCGTAGTCGGCCCCAGCGTTGGCCGATCCGTCCTCCGTCTTGTAATCCACGTAGATCGTCTTGTTGATGTCGCCGCCCCTTCTGGTGACGGTTAATATCGCAGCGCCGCAGTTCTCGAGGCACTGGTAGACGGCGGGGTCGAAGGTGATCCTGGACACGTATTCCTCCGGTTCCTCCACGTGAATCTCCTGAATGCTGACGCTCTTCTTGGCCTGCTCTGCCACGTGTTTCTTCAGGATGTTTCCGGCGCCCGTCATCATGCGGGTGGCCTGGATGCGGTAGAAGGCGCGGCTCTTCTGCTGGTGCGACAGGGCGTAGTAGTTGGCCATCTCCACCAGCTGATCCAGCTCTTTCTCCGGGTACTTCTGCTTCAGATCCTTCAGGATTCGGATCATGTCTCGCCGGGATTCGTCCACCTCTTTGCTCTCGATCAACCCGACGAGATTGCTGGCGGCGCTTCCGTCCATGAAGTGCGAGTTCACCATCTTGCCGTCCATCTCGATGCCCTTCGAACGCTCCCCTTCCGTCTCGATGATGACCCCCCGGTGTTTGTCGTGGCGGTACTTCTTGTGCATGAACTTGAAGAAAAGCAGTCTTCTGTCCGCTATCCAAGCCAGGAAAACGCATATGGGGAAGAAGGCCAGCGTGAGCAGACCCTCCCACACCTGGACTTCATTCGGGGAAAACACAGCCAGGATCATGTAGAGCCAGATGTAGGCGAACACGCTCCATCCCGCCGTGACGAAAAACACTCGCAGGTGTTTGACCTTACGCACCTCTCCTTGTGGAACCACAGACACGCAGATGCCGATGATCACGAACATATTGAAGGCTGCGCTGCCCACAATAGTAGCCGGCCCGAGTTCTCCAGATACAAACCCGTGTCCACAGACCTCGATTAACGTGAGCAGGATCTCAGGGGTCGAGGATCCTAAGGCCATGAGGGTGAGGTTGGACACGGTTTCGTTCCACACCCGGATCATGGTGGTGGTCGTTTCCCCGTTGGGCTTCTTGATGACCAGTTCCCTCTCCTGTGAAGTGATGACCTCGATGGCGGCCATGAAGCGATCAGAGATGATTGACACCCCGAGGAACATGTAGATCATGGCCACGAAATACACAATGACCCGGGCGATCTTGTCTCCCATGGAGGGGTCCTCGGGGTACCAGATGGGCAAGATGATCCCCGCTCTGCATTTGGAGTTCCCCGAGCAGGTGGCATTGCTGGGGGTGATTAAGGGGCTTGGGGTGGTGCGAGCCTCCGTGCACAGGAAGGCGACGGCAGCAGAGAACAGCCACACCCAGAGGCAGGCTGTCGACCCCGGTTTCACTGATCCTGAACCCTCCATAAACCCTCCGTCGTCTCAAGGGTCCTTACCAGGCTGACAGACCCCCCGGGATCCAGCACTGGGCTGTGCTTCGTCTCCACCCACCACCTGAAAGCAGAGACAACACACATTACACGGATGTTGTTGGGAAAATACTGAATGTACTCTTCCAATATCAGAGTAGCACATGATAACAAAGGCCCTACGTAGCTGTGTACATGACAGGATGTATGATTACCTAGAAGAGCATCAGGACTGTTTTAGGCATTTGATAACTATGTGACAACGATTAACATGATGATTCTGCTTCTATGGAGATAGACATATGACAAGCATGATCATTTCTGATGTGGGTCTAAGCTAATCTAAACTAAACATTACTGCTTTTAACCGGTATTCCTCCATCTTGTGACTGTGTAACTCCCTCTCTTGGATATCAGCATGTGAAGGACACTGTTCAGGAACTAGTTGATGCTCTGTATGTGATGACTACTTCCATTCTTGAGAGGATAATAAATACATCCTAATTATTGAAGCTCAAGCCGGTGACGAGTGATATTTTTCTAACAGATGTCAAAATATATATTTATCAAAAAACACAAAGAGGTTACTCTCAAATTGAGCTGCAAAGGCTTATTGTCTGTTTTGATATTTGATTATATATTAATTGTATAACCGGGTCTGAACATCAGCACTTTTACATGTTTTGAAAGAATTAATAGACCACTAATGGCGCATTTCCACAGGCAGGGCCTCGCACGGCTTAGTACAGTATAGTTAGGCCTTGGTAGGCCAGGCTCACTTTATGCTGCGTTTCCATTACAGTTTAGGAACTGGGGTAGTAACTATAGTAACACAGTGTAGGCGGAGCCGTGACGTCATCTTCAATGCGAAACACAAAACCAACATTAGCCGTTAGCTGTTAGCCCTCAGAGCTCACAGCTCCTCATATCTGTTCAGAAACTAGACAAAAGTGAAACAAGTACAAACCACAGACTGTCTGTGTCATGGCGAATACAGTCGCTGGTTTATTTATGTCTGTATAGGCCGTTGTTGTGAGTGTGGACGGAGCATATACAACGTTAGCTTAGCCAATCTCCATCCAGAAAACACGCATTTTAAAAGGTTTTCGCCTGCCGTCTTGACTGCAGACTTGTCAAAGCATTAATTCATAGTTTTTACTAACCAGTATCAGTATGTTGTTACTTTGGCATCATTTTGAAACGTGTATTTCAATTAAATCACGGTAAAATATGTTCATTTTGTTGTAGTTGTAGCCCCCTTGCCAGCGATTCTCTCTCTAGTTTAGCATATTCAGCCCGGATGTTGGCCCGGAAAGAACCACGATTTTGGAGGGCCAGAAAAACTGTGAAAAACCACCCGTTAGCCGGAACTACCCCTAGTGGAAACGCAAAAAAAACGGGCCGGATTTGGCACGTAAACTACGTGCTGCAGTGGAAATGCGCCATAAAAGAGCTCCTAAGAGGCCAAATTACAAAAACTACAAGTCCTTTTTCTGAAACAAACACCGTATCTATGAATCTAGCAAATAATCTGAAACCGATTGAGACACACAACTTTAACATCTTGTAAAAATAATAAAATTGCATTACATTGACTTGACTCTTTTGCTCAGTGAATAATTACCACAGTTTCTTAATGAATAACTAATTGAACATAATTATTTAATGAATTAAATCACGTAGTAAAAGTGTGTAACAACACATTATGTAATATCACATCCGGTTATTAAACAACACATTGTAGTAAAAAAAATTCATTACGTAATAACACCTGAGGCTTGAATGCATTTTGTAATAAAAATGCAGGAGTTTCCTTTTTGTTTTTTAATGGAGATTTTACAATAGATGCATTACGTAATAACCAACCAAAAATGCCACTCATTTTGGTTGGTTATTATATGTTTTCCTGTGTACACAGTATATTTTTAGAAGAAGGAAAATGTTAACAAAGGACTTTTTTGTCCAGGTGCAATAAAACAAAGTTAGTTGAAGCAGGAGGAAACCAACAGCCCTTCCATGAGTGGTATACATTGCATAGTTTTGTGTCAAAGACAAACTTTATGATAAAGAAATGCCAATAAATATGAAATACAAACATTTTAATTAAAATGATTTCTAGTCTCAAGGTGAGCATTTAACAAAGTAACATACAGGTGCTGAAATAATTAATAAAATATGAGAAAATAAAAAGAAAGAGAAAAGAAATGGCATATACAGATTTGATTACAATCTACTATAACCCTATATTAACATTTCTTAAGATTAACCAGAGATCATGAAAGACTGTTTTTCGGTATTTTACTGAAATTGGACCAATTGATGTCAATATTAGATTTGGGGATTACCATACATTTTTTAATCTGTATGTAAATTATTTTTGATTTAAATTCTTGTTGAGTGACTTGAGAGATTCTGGTTTACTGTAGATGTGACGACGAGTGTCCAGTAATGTGGATGTGTGCGTGATGTGTCATGTGTGTGAGATCTCGGGGGTCACACACACTCCGGAGCAAAGCGCTCGCTCAGCAGGCGTGAAATGTTGCCAAACTAAGCACTGTCCAAAATGTCGCATTGGCAGAACAAATACACCGAGCAGAGGGGAGGCAGGAGACCGTCAGGAGGCGAAGTGAAACAAAGATACAGATGTCCCGTCCAAATTCATTACACACTGAGCTCTAAATGCACCCTTACCACTTCTGCAAGAGAGAGCAGCATCAAACTAACAATGCAGACGTTGTCAAAATGAATAAATGCTGTAGCTAAGCATCGTATGCACATCATGAAAGAGACGACTCTTTAGATGCAAACAGCTGAGGCCGGAGGCAGCGAGAGCATCATCACACGTATCAGATGTGAGCTGCTTTAAATAGGGTTTATTCTAAAGGCTATCTCCTCAGTGGTACCTGGGATTATGGGTTATTTATAAGCACAATAAAATGATTAAATGCGCGAGAAAATACAAGGGCATGTAAACGTGTCGAGGAATTTGCCATGGTGCATACATAAACACCGTTAAAGAAGATACATTGTCGGAGAAACAACCAAACAATGCAATTAAAACAAGTATACAATTTAGGAAGGAAGTTAGACAGTATCCTAGAGAACCCCTCCCACCCACTCCATGCAGAGCATCTGAAGACGAGGAGTACGTACTTCAGCCACAGACTCATCCCTCCACGACACAGCACCAAGCGCCTCGGACAGTCCTTTGTGCCTGTAGCCATCAGGCTATATCTAATATGTAATATATGACTCTATATGTATATATGTCCATTTTCATTCATTTCTTAACTATAGTTTATATGACCAAAAATGGGGCAAAGCCTGCGAGCTAGTTCAGGCAGTCAACTCGAGCACCTGTGCTACATTCATACATAACGCCCCCTTACCACTCTACAACCAACCAAACAGAGTCTCCTTAATATGCCGCTCTATTGAACCTGCCTGATCTCTCTCCATGCATTGCTTGCTGCTGCTTTGCTGCAGCTACTTCCACGTCGCTGCTGCTTGCCTGCCCCACCACCACCCCAGCGTCCACCTGTAGGCTCGGGGGTTCATTATTTAATCATCACTCATCGTGCTATGTATATCTGTGGAGTGATGAGGCCCGGGCCTAGATGCCAAACTGAAATGTATATATCCTCATTTTAATTTGAATTGTATTAATTTCTTATTTTATATTTTCTCATTATTTCGATTTTTATCGCTGATCTTATTTTAGATTTTATTAATCTGTGTGAATCTGTGCTATCCTGTTTTTCACTCTTACCCTGTTGCTGTTTAAACAACTGAAATTAATTAACAAAGTTCCATCTTATCTCATCTTATCTTACCCGTAGGCTACTATAAATACAAAAATAAGAGATGTGGATTGTTATTATTGAAAGTGGAAAGGTGTGTAGATACTAAGAGAGGTAGCTTGTGTACAAGTGTGAAAAATATTTGGAGGGTTGTGCAGAACTGGCAATGATTAAATAAAATAAATATAAACAAGATATTAGTTGCACTAATGAAATGCACACAGTCGATACAAGTGGCTGAAAGCAATTGTCAGTGGGGGTCCCAGGCCTTGTTGATGAGGCCCTCAATCCATTAAGGAGCACATGTTTTGCTTTGTAAGTTGTTTGCACTACACTGGGGGTGTTTCTCAATGTCGAGGATGCTTCCTTGGTAGGACATGTCTTCCGAGTTAGTTGCTTCAGAAGCGAGACAAGAATCCTTCCTAGCCTCGGAAAACGAAGAATTGTGGAACAGGCTAACAGGTGTGCGTCATATTCGAGGCCCCGCCTTAAATGGAGTGCGATTTCCGCCAAAGATTTGGAAATTGGTCCGTGCGCAAAGCATTGTGGGGATTTTCTACACATGTGCAGCCTCGAAATTTCCCGCAACGAAGGACGCCGGCCTCGGTAGAATTCCAAGTATGCTGGACATTGGAACAGTCCTTCGGCGGGACTCGATGACGTAGTATGCTTGAAATAGTGGCTTTTAAAATAACTGCCTGGTGATATTTTGGGAACTGTATCCATCAGCTCTGGGGCCAGTTTGGAAAGCTGACAGGGTTTTAAATATACTGCCAAATTGTATTTCTGGATCCTAGGCAGTGTTAATGTCTGATAAAGAACGTTTTAAATACCTTTTGTGTGGAGAATCAAGCATGTACACGTCACTTACAGATGCTTTTATCCAAAGCGACTTATACACTCAATACTGTGGGCAACCAATCCACTGAGCCACATCATTAGCAAAACAAACTGATATATCCTGGTGTAATTATTCCTAATATTTCTAATTTAATCGATCAAAGGTATGAATAATAGCATCATTATTCAACACGTTCTCACTCCCACACATGTTGACGGTCGGTCAGGGCCCCTCCCCGTCACTCTATTACGGACAGGGTACCCCTTGAGAGTCAGTTTTCAACGGGCAGGGCATCCCATTGACTTGCATAGACCTCCCATAGCGTTGATAATAGACGCCATGAGAACGTAGTTCGTAGTTTAATAGTCACACTCGACAGTCGGTTGTTATTGTCAATATTAATAGAATAATTTTATTTTTTAATAGTCACACTCGATTTCGCCGATGTTATTGTTGCCCCAGCTGGTCGACACCTCTTTTAGCAGAAACAAAGGCTACATTAATGTATTACATCGATGTTAATCCATGCGTGTGGATGTGGAATTAATAGACGTGCCGTTGTCCGTTACAAACTCTTCAACTACAACCCTAATTATATTTAAAAACATTTTAGAAGGCCTCACGAAATACTTTAATGCAAATAAAAAATTAAATGTGAAGGGATGTGTGTAATGTGGTGATTGACATTATTCACCCACAGATCTATGGGTTGGGGTATTGTTCCGCACGGACATTTGAGTTAAACGGACTTCCTGTTGATGAGAAATCATAAAAAAAAATTTTTAAATAAAATAATACTTTATTCCTAGTTTGCTTGCTTTTCTCTTTGGAGGTCATCACATAACGGCATTGTAATACACGGTTCGGCTGCATTATATCTGCCGTAGTTCGCTATTTATAGAGCCCTGGTGAGAAGACTTATAGACAAATAGAAAGAACTGCGGCCGAAACTGAATATGTGACGTGGATCATAAATATATCAGCAATTAAACTAAATCTTCAATTTCTCTTCACAATATAAGTCTCCTTGCAGTATCAATACTAATTCGGCTGACTTTTATATTTGATCCAATTGGTAGATAGGCTGTATTTAGAAAGAGACACCTGGTGGTTAAAGCACGTTATTGAAATGTATTATTTGTATTATTAGATATTAATAGGAGACACAGACAGACAAACTAATAAGGCTTTATTTAAACATTAAAGAATACTTTAGGTTAAGGTCTTATTTTGAATAAGAAAAAAGCTTTGGGGGTATAAATATTAAGCCTGACAAAGTACTAATATATTGCTTTCCTGCAATGTTAACTACTGTATGTTTAAGCACTTATTTTAACTGATATTATACATATGTATTATACTCTTATAAGATGTATGTAGATAGTATAAGAAATGTGCAGAATACGACGTGTTTAATGGTGGAGGTACACACATATTGATAGATGTCTTGTAATGCACTGTTGAGGAACCTGCGACCCAAGTTTTTCATTTTTCATCAGACCTTGTCAGGTATTGAATATTCAATAAATAAAGAACACAGAATTATTAAATATAAAACACAGAATTTGTATGATTATACTAAATGATTTACAAATAAACCCCACTGCATATTTACAACTGTTACACATGCTGATGTAACGCAAATGTTTCCAACTTGGGATCAATACAGTATATCTTATCTTAAGATGATCGATGGCTACTGCCAGATTTGCAAAATGTGCCTCTGAACCTTGACAAGTGCATGTTTCAGGCTTATCAATTAACAACAGGAGGGGTTACATACATAAGACCAGCTGTTAAATAAAGCTCTTCTGACCTTAGCTGGCATGTGTGTATATGTATATTAATGCTGCCCATTATGGGCACAAGCAATTTTCACCCATTTATTAATTATATGTTTTCAATTTGAGTGTTTCCTATCCCCTAAACCTCCAGGGATGTACACAGTTTAATACTGGCAACTTCTTATTATGGGAAATACGAAAACGTCTTTTAAAACTACAATTCCCAGTAGAGACGTGCCATAGATAGAACATGTTGCAAATAGCCAGCGTGTGTAGTTCTGGGGACGGGGAGGGGGGGACGGGGTGGACCCGTTCAAATCCAGTTTTGGATAGTCTGCCGTGGTTCCATCCCATTTCAAAGTGTTGTTCGGCGCTCGGTGTAACCCTCGGCGCACACTCTCCAATCACAGAGCTTGAGGACTATCACAGGGTTTGTCAAGCGAAGCGGAGAGAATACTTACTTCCGGGTGTAAAATTCTCTAAAGCAACTACTGAGCTGCTCCGACCCTCGGTCCTGACGGACTCCAACTTGTGTTTATTAGTCAAACAAATAAATAAACACAAGTATAATTATGTGTTATTGTTGAGTAAATAACTGTGTGGTTTAGAAAAGAATACAAAATTAGAATGAAAAATCGATGAAACAATACAGATTTCAGTATTCTGAGCCCCTACTCTCCCCATAACTGACGGCAACAAAAGCCCTACATTATTCAATTAAAATAAAGAACTAAAAACAATAAGTGTGGCTTGATATTGAGCAAGAAAAAGGTTGATAAACGCTGTGAGAATGGATCTGCGGAGACAGGGGCGGACTGGGGGGAAAAAGTGGCCCGGGGATTAATTGACAGACAGGCCCACTTAATGCGGGGCATGTATCGGACGGCCGGCGACGAAAGTATGTTACTTAACAAAAAACCCTATGCATTTTATGTTATTTTGGACAATTATTCATATAGTAATCACATTACCTGAGCCCTTAGCTAATAGTTACAGCATATATTTAGTGATTTTAATGTTAAAGGTGGGGTAGGTAAGTTTGAGAAACCGGCTCGAGATACACTTTTTGTTATATTTCATGGAATGCTCTTAACATCCCGATAGCAATGAATATCTTAAGTGCTTTGACAAAAAATCCATTAAAAAATGTCATCTGTGGAAGCCGTGGCGCTGTAAAAAGCACGACCAATCCATTTAGCCGGCCCGGCTAAACGAATTGGATTGCCGTCCTGTCTGTCAGCCTTCCATCTCGTGCACGCACAAATGTATCTCGTGCCCTCATTGGGCGTGCATTGTGCGTTCATGTGTGTTGGAGGAGGTGCTTTGTAAGGAAGTCTGAAGGAAGGGGCGGATTCTTTTCGGCTGTGTACTTTCAAATGTTAGTGCACTCGAGCCGGTTTCTGAAACTTACCTACCCCACCTTTAACAGATCATTGATGCAATAACATTTTGACTCAATTTGCCTGACTTGACACATGGAATAAAACATGGGCGTAGGAAGCATCCTCAATGTGGGTGAGACAATTTAACAGGGGGTGTGGGCAGGTGGTGGACCTCAGATTCTTCTCCTCCTCTAGGGGGGTCCGGGGGCAATTTTCCCCGGGAAGATTTTTTTTTAAATGTTGAAGTTAAATGCATCAATCTGGTGCACTTTGAGAGCAAAATTAGGGACTAAATCTATGGCAGTCAGTAGGGGCTTGGACTGTGAGCCGTTGGGTCGCCGGTTCAAGTCCCCGACCAGACCTACATTTGGAGTGTGTACTTCTACTTGGAGAGGTCCCAGTTCACCTCCTGCCCTGCCGTGGTGCCCTTGAGCAAGGCACCGGACATCCCCCTTCCCCCCTCACTCCCATTGCTCCCCGGGCGCTGTACAATAGCTGCCCACTGCTCCTAGTACTAGACTCCTGGTACTAGGATGGGTTAAAAGCAGAGAACTGGGTGCTGTGTGCTCTGTGCTCTGCATGTGTGACCATTAAAGAGGGTTTCCTCCCTCCCAATTCTTCTTCTTCTTCTTCTTCTTCTTCTTCTTCTTCTTCTTCTTCTTCTTCTTCTTCTTCTTCTTCTTCTTCTTCTACACCCATATAAAACAGAACTGTAAACAGATTTGCATTTTCTTTCAACATTTATTTGAACAGCAAGTGGAGGAAAAAGTGACTGCACCCAAAACAATAAACCTGCTAGCTAACTAGCCTAAACTCAGTAACAGAATGTGGGCAACACGTTCTTCTCCACAGCCGCGCGACCTCTGAGTCAGACGTCACTTCCCCCTTTTCTATCCTACGGGTACAGCCGTACAGCCACTCCCCCTGAACCCCGTTTCCCTGCTTCAATAACGTCTTTCCAGAAGTCTTTTTTTTTTGCCTGAGGTGATCAAACCTTAAAATGCTGGATGTGTCAGCTTGAAATGAGATTCCTCAGATGTTAAAAAAAGATCTGGAGGATGGAGAAAGGCACGGCAGCAGCAGCAGCAGCCAGGAAGTCCCATTTAACTGAATCAGCAGAGCTGTTTACATGGAGCACAGCTAGAGAGGAGCGACGGCGCTGAGCTACAAAAACCAACAAGACGGAGTGACAGAGATCTAATTTAATCAGAGGAAAGATGGATCTGAAAACCATTGATTTGCAGCTTTTTGCGTTTCTGCATTAAAGTTCAACACAGAAACTCACCTTAGGTTTAAGGGATGTGTGCAATGCTTAAAGTCGATAAAAACTACTGTAAATTAATTTGGGTTAGCCAATATCCAACCAAGGTATCACCTGAATCTCCTCTAGAGCAGTGTTTCTCAAACTTTTTCATACCAAGGACCACTTAACCAATAAAAAAACACTCGCGGACCACCTAACTCCACAAATATCCAAAAACACATCGTTTTTTACAAATCGCCTGAAAATGATACAAACAAGTGGCCACATGTGTGATGAAGGTATTTATCTGGGCTATATCATGCAATCGAAAGTGAAACTTAAGCTCGTTCCATTGCGAAGATATTCCCGCCAGAGTGCGAAAAACTTTTATTTATTTATTTATTTCAAATGTGAAATGTTACCAATATACTCACGGACCACTAGGGGGCGCTCACGGACCACCAGTGGTCCGCGGACCACACTTTGAGAAGCACTGCTCTAGAGCACCGTTTAACCAATCAACTCTCAGAGGGGCGTGGCCAGCAGCAGCTCATTAGCATTTGAAGCTACAGACACAGGTTGCGGTCGGATAGTTTAAAAATCAGCTCCTAAGTTCTAACCCTATCTCCTATTCCTTGACCTCTGAGTGAAACGTCACGGGGTTAAGGGATAGTGGATAGGAGAATTCAAAAGGACTTAGGAGACGAGACTGCGGTACTTTAGAGAATCCGAATGCACTTTCACTATCCGACGTGTTTATCATGCGCCAGCGGACGTCATTGTGTGCGTCTGCTGCTGTGGGGAAACTATGGAAACTACAGTTTTCTATACAGCGGACTACAACATGGATGTTTAATAAGAACGAGGGACTCATCTAGAGACTCTGCACCGTGCTCTGATGCTGTTGCTTTATGAACGTGGACAACAGAGAAACATATTCTTCATGACCAAAGTTGGAATTGAAAATAAAAAAGGAAAGTGAAACTTATGCTCGTCACCCTCTCCCTCCGGTCCACATTAATACAAATGATCCCAATACGTATGATTGTATGAACTATGAAAATATCTTAAAATCAATACAGATGTATTTATTATAAACGTTAGTCCTTACCATCTATCACTGTGTATATCACCATTCAAACATCTTTTAAAAGTTGAACAAACCCCACACAGCTCAGTAAAGACTGTGAGATGTTGACTTTATTTGATCATTTCAGTCAAAACTAACGTTCATATTTCTCTTTTTGATTATAATACTGATGAACGTTCAGAAAAAAGCACTTTGGCAACTTACCACATACGTTTTAAAATTCTTAATAAGCACCGTAACTTTCATGATATCATTTCTCCGTCATAATCGTTTGTTTCCGAACGGCCGACTGTTGTGTGACGTCAAATGCTGCGGCTGCAATGCATTGTGGGGCAGAATGTTCTCCTCTCCTTTCGGTTAGGGAGGTCCAGTGGTTCCTAAACTAAAGGAGGTTATAAAGGAAGTTTGAAACCTCCTTTCCTATCATCTAGAGAATTGGAACGGCACTTATCATGGCTGCCACTGAGGGACTTCCGGGTCATTTCACTCCGTTAGGAAGGTTCCTAAGCTAAATGGACTATTCGACTGCAGCCACAGACTCAGCACTTTTGAAACAGGGCTGAAACAGAGGGGATTATGGGTAATGCTGCAATGATCTGTTTGGTGTTTCAGCCAAACACTTCAGAGACGTGTTTTGTGTATATCTGAGACCTATAATATATTGTTGCAAAAGAGTATAATAGGGGACCTTTAAAAGTATATATTTTTAAAAGAATGTACTTAAGTAAAACCTACTTTTTACTGCTCAGACATTTAACAATTTTACTTTGCAGGTTCATATTATTAGAGAACACTGAAGGTGAAAAGTAGAGAACATTGTCTCTGTAGGTCTTATGACTTGACAGCAGGGATGTGTTTCTGCAGGAGCTAAAGATCTCTTCCTGTTTGAGAGTCGGAGCAGCACTGCTGACCCGCTGCCTTCTCCTGTCTCTTTTATTGCACGGTGGCAGAAACTGCAATGAAGCAGAAAGGGACGGAGCATCCCGAATTTAAAGGCCGAGAGCCTCAGTGTGATACAGCCTGCCGGGGCGGGGGGGATTAAATGACTGCTTGTTTAATTGTTACGTGATATACAAGAGGAAGACAATCTTAAATCCAAAGTGTCAAATCAACTCACACATCAAGTCATCATTTGTAACCTGGGTCAATATCACTATAATTAGTCTAGTCATCTAAAAAAGGTAATTATTTAAGATTCCTCTATTGTTGGTGTGGAAGATTTTCTATATAGGCAAACAGATGAGGGTCTCACTGCAGAGCTCCAAGCTCAGGCCCATAAAGGGTCTCACGGAAGAGGTAGGCCTGAGCCTGGAGCTCTGAAGGAAGCAACGAACAATATGTTTTACGTCAGAGGAAATAATCTGCTAATTTGGTTAGCAAAATATAAATCGAAACAAAGCTATTAGCATATTTAACACTGGTGATGCTGTTCTAACATTAACGTTACATTTGCCAATCTTTACGATTACGTAAGACAAGCCAAGAGAAACCTTTATTGAGCTCCATAGGGAAATTAAAGCAAAACAGTATGATTGAAACACAGGATAGGACAGGTACGCACAAGGTTAATCGAAAATAAAGAACGCATGTAATGTGAAAAATGTACTTAAATGATAAATATAAATGTTTATGTGCAAGTTCAAGTCCAAAGTAGGTACGGTTATAACTAACCTGACATGTTACAGTAATGTCTAAATATTAAGGTTGTTTAGATTTCCTTGTAAATGGTGTCAGTGTTGTGGCATGGAGGTGAAACAGTCTATTAAATATATGCCTACTATAGGCTGCTTCAATTATTAACGTTAAGCTTGACAAGTTAGTAGTGTGTCTGAACCTAAAGCAGGACACGATCCACAGCACTTATATTCCAACATCCAGCAACATTAATATTAATTGGAGACATGTGCATATCTCTTTTTAGCTCTGTCTCCACCAACTTCTGACGGAAATATTTGGCTCCATAGAAGCTTAATACATTACGTCCACCTGCTAACAAGCCAACTAGCTGTCTAACTTTGTTTCTTTGTGCTGGGAATAAAGTGTGTGGCCAGTTTTTAGAGCTTTTTGCATAAAACTGCTGCTACAGCCAAAACCAACGCTACAAGAGCTGTGAGAGTGAAGCAAAACAGAAAAAGGTTACGGCAAGAAAACTCAAACATAAACTGAAAACATTGTCTGTAAAGTACCACGAGTCCACGACCCTTTGTTAATATAAGATTCAGCAGCTTTAAATGTTAATCTTACTGTAGTTTGTTGCAGAGAATACAAAATATGCCCCGTTAAATAACAGTTGCCATTATTGAACCTTTCAGCCCAACCTTAGTATTAATATGAAATTGTGTTTCTGTTGAGCCTGCAAATCCAATGCTATCTCTTCTTTTGGCTCAGTTTTGGTCTCCAGCTAATCCGGTGAAAGTATATTTAGCTGCAAAATGCTACATCGTGTCCACCTGGTAGCTAGGTGGCTAACTTTGTTTGGTTCTGGGAATCTAATGCACAGTTGTAGTGTCACTTTGTTTAAGCCAAAAACAACACTATTAAAGCTGTAAGAGAGAACGAAAACAGCAAAGGTACTGCCCAAGAATCTAAGACAGGGGTGTCAAACTCAAGGCCCGGGGGCCAAATCCGGCCGTGACTTCATTCTTGTGGCCCCGCAAGAGCTCTGAAAGAATATAATATGTTTATTATACGATTACATGCCGATCTACAGAAACACGATGTCCATAAACTACATGTCCCACAATGCATCTCAAATATGCCTTTTAACTCAGAATTTCCCTTTTTTTTCAAAATGTCACTTCTTTTTTTGGACATGAGAGGGAGAGGGAGGAGAGAAAGAGACATTCTCACTGAGGAGACTTGCAATGATTTCCCCTAGACTTCTGCTTTCAGACGTAGTTCATTATGAAGTTATTACCCTATCTGATAATAATCCAATGCAGAGGCAATAATGTAATATAATACATTATTTTATATATGTTATATATTTATGCATATTTATATAGTCTTAAAGTTACAACCGGCCCTTTGAGTGCAACCATAATGCCGATGTGGCCCTGATCTAAGACAATGAGCTACACTAACTGTCTATGAACCACATTATACATTTTTAATATACAAACCATTACAGCAGCTGAGAGATAGTGTCCTTTAACACTTAAGACCCTTGTGTCTCCATGTGTAAATGTTTGATAGAATGGAGGTGATGAAAAGAAGAGTGAATCTGCTCAGTCCGCCGACTCTGGATAAACAGAGCTACGACAAAATGGCAAATACCCATAAATCCCAGAGCAAACCAACAGAGTGACACAGATGACTTTAAAGATACGAAGGCCATACAGTTACACTTCCTGATGTGTCCCATTAGACAGAAACTGCAGCAGCTAAAAAACATGTTGTAAACTGTAGCTCATTTCCGGGCCTCCCAAAAGACACATTAGATATTCACGCTTTCCTTAGAAGTAATTTAAAAGCATTAAAAAATCATGTGATACATTTCTAACTTTTGCATTTAAAATTAAAACCTCTCCTTAAGGCCTTAATATTGCAACTGGTACCAATACTACTTCCTCTACTGCTACTTGTATTAGTAATACAACTTAAAGCAATACCAGACTGAATGTAATAACACTAATAATACTGCTACCAATAACTACCACCCATATTAAAGTACTACCACTTCAAATAGCCTAGCTTAATCTTAAGCTAGCAGGAAGAGGTGCAGTGTGGTTACTTTAAACTTTAAAACGGTCATTTTAGGGATGAGCTATTCATTGTCAACATTACAGAAAAGGGCAGTAAGAATAATACATAAAGCTGATTCAACACCAACAGACTGTTTTTTAAGTCAGGACTCTTGAAACTCAAAGAGATAGCTGAGCTGCAGACATTATTAGCAACAAGCAGAATGTTACCAGTGTATTTACAACAGTTTGTTTTTGGATCAGACAAGGACACAGAAGGACATTTAATTTTAAGCATCCTTATGCAAGGACTACTCTTAAAGGTGGGGTAGGTAAGTTTGAGAAACAGGCTCGAGATACACTTTTTGTTATATTCCATGGAATGCTCTTAACATCCCGATAGCAATGAATATCCAGAGATGGGGACTCGAGTTTGTGACTCGGACTCGAGTCGCACTTAAATCGCACATATGCCCCTTTCACACCAGCGCTTTTTCAGCTCCGGCTCGGAGCTGGAGCCTGAAAAGCGCCGGTTTTTCCTGTTCACACCGCAGCAGCGCCGGCTCTTAGCTCCGGAATCGGGTTCACTTCCAGCTCCAAAAAATTGTCGGTCTAGAGGCAAGAGCTTCGGAGCTAAGAGGTGGCGTCGCTTACGTCTCTCTTACGTCGAGGCGTGCAGGAAACTAAACCCTCCTCCCCCGAACATGGGTCGACTGTCATGCCTGCCTACAAGCAGTAGTGCTTATAAACACACTTTATAAAGTCAGGCAACACTAACCAGGCTTCGCGTGATTCTGTTTATTTGTACCTTACTTTGACCATCCGTTCATTGTTATTGATCATTGTGGAGAGAGGCAGACGTTTTGTTTTGTATTATAGCAGCTATCGGATGGAATCAATACATGGGCTGCACAGGTTGTCGTGTCCGACTATCACAAGTAGAATCATTATACAAATACGCCGGTAAAATGTGCCTGTAGAAAACGGTTTATGCCACAATAGGATAGCAATAGCAAGTAGTCAGTTTAGCTTCGGTTGCTATGCTAACATCACCCATTTTATACCAGAGAAACTTTCATAACAGCGTTGTGATGCCAAACAGCGTCAATTCAGACGGACACACATTCACTTAGGCTAAGGGGAACTGGGGATATGTATCAGCTGCTTGTGTGAGTCGGACAGTGAATACTTTAGAGCGGGCCGCAGCAGTGTGAGCTAACCGGGAGCTAACGGAGGAGAATAAACTCCAAGAGCAGCCAACACTGCTGCGGTCGGTAAATGCTGCAGAAACACATTAATAAACAATGAACCACGGCACTCTGGAGCAAAGAATAAGGTTGGAGAAGTCGTTATTCAATTTAATCTGGCTTCGTGTGATTAAAAGCAACACGATCATCGACCCGACGCAGTTCCCCGTTGTTGTGAGCGCCGTAATGCCGTTGGGGAGCAAATCAGCGATACAAACGGTGACGTCATGACGCAGCAGCGGCAGCACCAGTCGGGCGCTGGGCGGTGTGAACAGAGCGGGAGCAGAAAAGGGAAACCGGAGCTGAACCAGAAAAGCTCTAGCTCGGAGCTAGAAAGGGAAAAGCGCTGGTGTGAAAGCCGCAACAGAGACTTCAGACTTGACTTGGACTCCTGCTCAAAAGACTTTGGACTCGACTTGGACTCGTGTTTTGGGACTCGTGAACAATCATTGTGTTTTCTATTTTTGGCGTATTAAAGGTGGGGTAGGTAAATTTGAGAAACCGGCTCGAGATCACTAGAATTTGAAAATTCACAACCGGAGAAAATCTGCCACTTCCTTACAGAGCCCCTCCTCCAACACACACGAACGCGCACATGACCAATGAGGGCACGAGATACGTTTGTGCCCCGATGGGAGGCTGACAGGCAGGTAGGCCATCCAGTTATTTTAACCGGGCCGGCTATCGGGATGTTAAGAGCATTCCATGGAATATAACAAAAAGTGTATCTCGAGCCGGTTTCTCAAACTTACCTACCCCACCTTTAACATTAACATTAACATCATGGTAACACCATGGCGACCGGCGGCACACCTGCAGCTGTACCGCTTGTAATTAGGTTCAACTATAAAAACTTCGAACAAAACGCCGGCGGCACCAACAAAAGGAGCGCACACTGCAAAGTCTGCAATATTAAAATCAAGGATGCTGGTGCAACAACGTCAAATTTCATCAGGCACTTGAAAACTCACCCGGAGAGGTCAGACACATTAACGCATATGGACGGTTAGCAAACATGTTTAGCTCAGCATCACCTATGTAATGTTAACTTAGCTTGCTACTAGCTTTGTAACTGAATATTTGAAAAGATGAGTGAATGTTTGCTTGTCACACTTGTTTGCGTTGAGTGGCGTTGACATCCAACTCTTGACATGACATAAAAAAGGTCGGTAACGTTAATCATTACGTTCCGCTGCCACCATCTACTGGCTAACGTTAAACGTAGAAAAATACATAGTTACATACATAAATACATCTGTCGGTTTATAGGCAGGTTACAGGTTTATTGTTGACCACGTAACGTTAATGTTACAGGTTTATCAGGTTACCATTACACTGGGTTTGAGTGAGAGGATAGAGGAATATGTTTATTTATAGTAGACTTAAAATATGTAATTAGAGACTGTGTAATTAAACAATACGGTTGCAGAGGTCAAATTTTAACATTTTTGTCCACTGGCCAAATGGCTAGCCTAGTGAATGTTGAAATGTTACCAGCCACTCAATAGATTGCCATTGTTATTTTTGGCTGGTGCGTGCAACATACAGTACCAGCCACTTGCATGATTTACCAGCATTTGGCTGGTAAATGGTGTTAATGATAGATATCTCTTTTGGAACAGGTCACGTTTTAATATCACCAGTTCAGTATATTTCAGATAATATTGCAGCAATAGTTTTTTAGTTGCAAATGGCACAGAACAAATGTTTACTTTGAAGTACTTTTAACACAGTTTCCCTGCGGGGGATTAATAAAGTATTTGTGATACTGATATCTGATTCTGAAGTGTTTTGCTTCTAAGTTGTTTGCATTTAGCTAAAGTGTGATGTTTTTCCTCACATTGCATTGCAATAGCCTGTTTAAAGTGATCATATAACAAACAACTAATCAGTACTGATACTGTATGCTAATAGATATAGGAGTGATAATAATACAGTCAATGCTTTGAATTTCTTAGATATAGCTGTGCAGTATTCTTAACAGACTGGATAGCAGCAGACAATAGAAGGCTTATTACAACCAGAAGAGACATGAGACTTTTATTTTTTAGAGACTTGAGACTTGACTTGGACTCGTGACCAAAGACTTGAGACTTGATCAAGTCTCACCCCACAAAGACTTGAGACTTGACTTGGACTCGTGACCAAAGACTTGAGACTTGACTTGTACTTGCAAAAAAAAGACTTTTGAACATCTCTGCGAATATCTTAAGTGCTTTGACAAAAAATCCATAACAATATTTCATCTGTGGAAGCCGTGGCGCTGTAAAAAGCACGACCAATCATCTGAGCCGGCCCGGCTAAAGTAACTGGATGGCCTACCTGCCTGTCAGCCTTCCATCTGTGCACAAACTTATCTCGTGCCCTCATTGGTCATGTGCGCGTTCGTGTGTGTTGGAGGAGGGGCTCTGTAAGGAAGTCTGAAGGAAGTGGCAGATTTCTTCCGGTTGTGTACTTTCAAATTCTAGCGCACTGGAGCTGGTTTCTCCAAAAGACCCCACCTTTAAGCAAATGTGTATTTCGGTGGTTGGTGTAAAATTGTGGAATTCTCAACAGAAGGATCTAAAGAATTGTATATGTATTTTTCAGTTGAAGAAATTGTATAAAATAAGAAAAATGGGACTATATGAAGCAGAATGTGAATAAGTTTATGTACTCTGGTCCAGCATTGCTAAATATTGTTGATGTCTTTGATGTTATTCTTTATTTGCAGGTCCCATTGTTATTATTATTATTATTATCATTATTATTATGCGCCGCTTTCCACCTTCTTCTCCAGTAGGACTCAGATGAGGGTGTTGCACTTTTCCTTTTCCTTATACATGTGATGATGTTGTTTTGTTTCTTTCCGTTGACCGTCAAGTGGGAAATAAGTATTTTGTGTTTCTCTTAGTATCCTAAGATACTGTTATGTTTGGCTGTGAAAAAAAAAGAGTATGAAGGGCAGGCCATCTATTTCTATGTATTTTGTTTTCTTTAGAAAGGGGCAGGTCATATAAGACTTGTTTCTTCTCCCTGCTCCTTTTCGCTCAATGGTGTGTTTGTAGAGACATGTTTTGTTGGCAATTATTGTACATTGGGTTTTGCGTACCAAATAAAAATGAAATGACATTTTAGGATCAAGTCATGTTTTATTTACTGCATTTACACCAAACCACAATGCTTTCTGGGTGCTTTTACAACTTGTATTATTAAGTGTCCTCTTTCTAGATATGAATGCCACACTGCTAAAGCTAACAGGAAGCGGTTAGGTTTGGTGCACTTCTAACATGAACATTGCCTTTTTGTGGGTGAACTATTTCCCTAACAACAAGGTCATGTTGTATGAAACCACAATGTGTGATGGGTGCATTTACACCTTGCATTATTAAGTGTCCTCTTTCCAGCTTATGCTACCTTTACCACAAAGCCAAAGCTAGCAGGAAGAGGTGCAGTTTAGTGACTTTAAAATGTATAATGGTCAGTTTAGGGGTGAGCTATTCCTTTAAGGGTCAAGTCATGTTGTATTTACTGCCTTTACAACAGACCACAATGCATTGTGGATGCAGCATGGCATTAGTATGTTGTCCCTTCTCCTCATAGATCACATGCTAAAGTCAGTTGTAAATGGGGTCTTATTCCTGGAGAAGTTCAGTAAAAGGTGGAGCCTACATTTCCCATAATGCAAATCCATAATGTGCATTTTGAGTATGTATTGCTGGTAAATAGTCGTTACAAATCGTACATTTGTTCATCTCTTTTCCCGGGAGGAATAATGCCCATTTTGCTAAAATGCTAGAAATCCACGTTTGATTGATTGATTGGGAAACCATTTAAGAGACAGAATAGAAGTCAGGTAAAGCTAATTAAAATGATGACATCTAATCTCTCAGACAGGACTTTCAGGTGTGCGAGGGTTTTTTGTATTTTAGATATTGATTTCCCATCACAGCACAGAGTGAATTGTCAGCGAATGCAGAGTGAACGATTCCCTTTTGTCCCTGTGTACCAACATTAGAGCCGTGACCCTTAAATTACCAGCTACACAAAACAATTTGCATACTAATTACTCGTTAAAGGCTTGTATTTTGCAGTGTAGAAGGGGGACTGTCGCCGGAGTTTAATCAAGTCTGCTCAGCTGCCACCTAAAAGAATTAAAAATAAACCGAAAAGACAAAATAAACTTTAGAGTCATATTGAAACTGACTTTTCTAAGTTAAGGGTAAAGTTCAGCTCTGACAGATTCCAATTAATCCAACACTGAAATCACTTACTCTCCACGACACAACTTTGCACCACTTTCTCTTAAGGAAAGTTGATCAAATCTTACAAAATACTGAACTTAATATCTCAATATTTTAAATGCATGGCTGTTGAGGATGTCATGCAGCACTATCATCAGGAAGTACAGGAATATTTAAGCCATGTCAAAATTGTAAAATTACACTAGAAGTCCAAAAATATATCAATATCTATATGTGAATATTCATGCTTAAATGTATGAATGTATATCTTCTAAGCTAATGAAGCAGACCAACACAGAGACATGTATAAAAGGGGATGGACTGTTGATAAGTATTTCAAAGTCGAAAAAGCTGTACTTTAAATAATTTTACCTTAATTGTGTTCATGTAGAAATATGTAAAGCCAGACTTAAAATATGATATTTTGAAGAGAATTTGCCAACAAACAAATCTGTGTCTCACTTGTTTTATTTTAATATGAATCTAAATATCTTTCTCTTCTGGAGATTAAAGAAGCTATTTCAAAATATCTACCCATTACTTTGGGAGATTAGATTTATTTTTTGTGCATTTTTTGACCATTTTCTGAAATGTCATGAACCAAACGATTAACCAATTATCTGATAAAAAATAATAGCCATTTCAGGCTCTGACTCTAGCTGATTCCCACCTCTCAGATAGTGGATTTTAATGAGAAAAGCCACATTGATGTCAGAGTGCTGCATGTCTCAGTGAGCAGCAGCCTGCTGCAGACAGACAGCTCAGATCTCCTTCCCTTTTCCTATTTTGGGAAGAGGCTCTTGTTTAAAGAGGATATCTGAGATGTGCGTAAACATGGACTCAGCAGACACACAGCTGTTGCTAATTAATCATCAGAAGGCAGTTTTAAGCTCACTATATACCGAAGTCAGTGCAACCTGACGGGGGAATCCCTGCTGGAGCACCCATAGGCCTGAAACACAACTTATAGGGTGCATACAGGCCTATAAGCACTCAGTATACTTTCTCCAGAATCTACAAATAAATACACAAGAAAAAGCCAAATATGCATATTAAAAACAGGAAATCTAGCCAATCAGAAGCGTCTCTGACAGCCGGTGTGTGATTCCTGCGTTGACACACGCCAATTATTTAATGGCACACCCATTATAGAGACGGTATCACGAATCCATTGCAGCCCGATGCAATGGATCATATCTGCACAGAGATGAGGGGCAAATTAATGCTCACAAAATGCATCTAACCTGTCACACATGAAGCCAGAAAGCCTGCCGGTGTTGCATCACAGATTATCTCACACCACTGAGCTCGCATCATGCATTTACCTGGTTTCTATTCCGGGGAGTTTATGTAGAAATAGCTCCTGAACGCCCCCTTTATTTGTATTATTTCTCCTCAGTGTGATCTCGCAGTTCGGAGCTGCTGAAGCCCCCGGTGCTCTGGAGCCGCGGTCTGGTCCTCATGCAGCGGCTGCTCCCCCCTCGGTGCTCGGATGAAAAGCGTCCAGAGGTGATGGTTCTCCTCCACAGATCCTCCACAGATCCTCCCTGTCTGACTGACCGGGTCGCAGAGCTGTCAGTGTCGGGGAGGGGGAGGATGGGTGAGTGGGAGGAGAGTGGGGGGGGGGTCGGTATTTTAAGATTAGAGATGGATCTCCAGGTCCTCTCCTTCCTCCTGCAAACCGCGAATCAGCGCTCCTCCTCCCCCTCTCTGTGTGATGTCTCTCCGGTGAAGGCACTGCCGTGAAGCTCCCGGTGTTCCCACAGAAATCCCTTCACATAAACCACCGTCAGCTGAGCGTTAAGTTTCCCCGGTGTGTCCGCGGCTCTGTGGGCACCAGCAGCAGCGCGTCTCCTCCTCCTGACGCTTTATCCACAAATCCTCCTCCTCCGATAATAATAATAATAAGAGTTATTAATAACAGGCTTGTTCTCAATGGAGGTGTGAAATGGTTGCGTCCTTCAGTCCTCCGCCCCCTATTTCTGTTTTTAAATCACACCAGACTCGGTTAGGCGCGCAACGACGTCACCATGAGCCGAAGAATGAAGCTGCAGCATTATGGGATGCAGGCAGCGTGCAGCGGCCAATAAAAGACACGTAAAAATCCGGGAAAATGCATTTTCTTGTCAGTCATTTACTACAATGTATATGCACTGCATCTATCAGCAGGCAAATACAAATCATGGGTTCACTAATTCAAATCAAAATATTTTTTTCTAAGATGTACAAATTCTGGGGGAAAGAATCGTCCTTCTGAAAAAGTCAAATTCTGAAAAAATAAATAAATCTAAAGTCTGAAGAACATTCAAAATTCTGATGAAAGTCAAACTCTGAACAAAAGTAAAAATTAAATAAAAAGTCAGAATTCAGAAAAATATTAAAATGTCAAAATTCCGGAAAAAAGGCAAAATTCTTATTTAGAATTATTGTAAAAGCTGAACAAAAGTCAAAATTCTGGAAATATACGGAAGAGGATTAAAGCCACACGTAAAATATTGTATTTTTGAGGACTCAATTTTGAGGGGAAAAAAATTCTGGAAAAAAAAGTCTAAATTCTGATTTAAAAAAATAATAATTTCAAAAAATTCCGACTAAAGTGAAAATGTTGAAAAAAGTCTAAATTCAATTTTTTTTTCCTCATAAAAGTCAAAATCATCTATTTCAAGTATTCTGAAAAAAGTGAATAAATCATGAAAAAGTGAAAATTATGAAAAAAGTGAATTGATCATTGCAGCTAATTGTTAATAAATGTTGAATTATTATTTATCCAGAAAACAACATCATGTAAGACTTGAAACAGCTACGAGGTTCTTGGCTTTTGCAAGACACACACACCATCACATGTGCACATATTTTTGCAGCATGGGCTCCATTTTTCTTTTGGGATGGAGCTTTTATGAAGATCGGGGGTAAAATAAAATCAATTGGATTTGATTTTAATTACACAGTCCGGCTCTGTGCTGCAGTCTTATTATCCTGTCCAGATTTCCACGCTTGTTAAATTCAAATTCAAAAACAATCTCCCAAATGGACATCCCATGTAATGCTGTGATTAGCATGGAGAATATCGTTGGAGGGTTTTAATGAAGTTTTCTTATCTCTGCAGGAAGGACGGGGACGGGGACGGGACGGGACGGGGACGGGGACGGGGGGGGGACGGGTGCACCTGCAGCCGGAGCGCAGAGAGGGATTGGAAATAAATGCTCTCTTCAAAGTCATGCATGTGTTCAGTGCAGATTAATGGATTCAAGTAAATACACCAAAGTGAGACAAACTGAGAGTAAAACATCCACTTCCAGTTATTGTCCTGCTTTAAAGGGGCCCTATTCTGCTCATTCACACACACACACCAAAACACACACACACACACACACACACACACACACATCCACTTCCACGTATCCTCCTGCTTTAAAGGGGCCCTATGCTGCTCATTCACACACACACACACACACCAAAACTAAAACACACACACCAAAACAAACACACACCAAAACACAAACACACACCTACACACACTCCCATAGACAGGAAGTATCCCTGCAGTCTTCAGAGTGTAAATCCTGATGTGAGGTGACTCCTCACCTTTCTCCGTTCACAGCTTCACTTTTCATTACGGAGTGTCATGAGTGGACGTCGTCGCCCAGGCGTGATGTCCGTGTTTGATCCCCCCCCCCTTTTTTCTCTCACCATCAGGGTCACAGCGTCTCCAGTTTAATCACCACTGAAGCTCTGTCAACTCCAGCTTACAGAATCATTAGCATGTGCACAGTGCAGCACGGAGAGGAATACAGATCTCAGCGCAACATCGACACTTTTCTCTGCTTCTACACGCCAGGTATTTCTACTGATCCAGAAACGGGTGTTAGTGCATGTAAATGGTCTGCAAAGGCTAACATCCGTGTGTTCCCTCCAGAGCGAGTTTGTCTCCCACACAGCTTGTGTTAACCACAGACCTTCATTCAGGCTAACAACTTCAAACATTTTTTTTTTTAAAACAACATTGACTTCAGAGCAGGCAGTGCTACAATGCTGACTCATTCCCAGGTGGACTCATTCCTGCAGCTCATGCAGATAGAAAGGATTGTGTGCTGAACTCTGTAGAAAGTGCACAGAGTGAAGCCTCTTCTGCAGCTGAGCACAGGGTCAGTGGGGCGGAAGAGATCCTGCAGTGCATGATGGGTACGAGAGGGAGACCCACACTCACTCCCTCCTGGAGAGAGACGAAGAAGAATCAGACGTGGGGGGAGGAAGATTACATATACAGGGGGGGGGGGGGTCAACTTGTACGAGGTTCTTGGCTTTTGCAGGATGCTTGCACCCCACACACACACACACACACACACACACACCATCACATGTGCCCTATAGCCACGTCTCCATGGCAACGTGTGGATGTGGTGGAAGTGACGGCGGCGGTGTGTGTTCAGTCCGGCTCATTATGAGGAATGATGTACAACAGCCCCCCCCCCCAACACACACACACACACACACACACACACACACACACACACACACACACACACACACACACACACACACACACACACACACACACACACACACACACACACACACACACACACACACACACACACACACACACACACACACACACACACACACACACACACACACACACACACACACACACTGCTGCCGAGTCTCCGTCTATTTATAGACAGGAAATAAGAGAGAGCTTCTTTCATAACGATGACATTAGAAAGCTGCAGCTTCTGTTCTTCTGCATGTTGAATCGTTGGGTGTGAGGACCGTGTGTCTGCAGGTAAACATCAGGCCACACCGAGAGTATTAGTATGGTAGTATGTATATTAAATTGGGAAGTAACTAAGTACATTTACTCAAGTTCAAGTTTGAGATACTTGTACTTTACTCGAGTATTTCCATTTTATGCTACTGTGTACTTTTCCTCCACTACATGTATTTAATCCCTTTAGTTACTTCACAGATGTGGATGAATGATGTGAAATATAATCAAGTGTTGAATCAGACTTTAGTTCCACCTGGAGTAAATCCACCAGCTACCCTGCAGTATACAAAGTCATTCAGACTAGCTGCACCTTTACCAGCTTTGAGAACACTTTCATGATCAATCATTATAAAACACATCATATATATTATTCTGAAATGGACCAATCTGCACAACGACTACTTTTACTGTCGCTACTTTCACTATATTTTGATGAGAATACTTTTCTACTTTTACTTGAGGAACATTTTGAATGCAGGACTTTTACTGTAACAGAGTATTCCTACACTCTGGTACTTCTACTTTTACTCAAGTACAAGACCTGAGTACTTCTACTTTTACTAAAGTACAAGATCTGAGTACTTCTACTTTTACTCAAGTACAAGATCTGAGTACTTCTACTTTTACTCAAGTACAATATCTCAGTACTTCTACTTTTACTAAAGTACAATATCTCAGTACTTCTTCCACCTCTGATTAAATGTTTGTAGTGGTTGCATTACTGGAATATTGTACATTTTACATCCCACATTTATTTGAACAGCTTTAGTTTAAAGATTCTCTCTCTTTTTGATCCATTTCTATAAAAACCTGTCTGAAAATGAGCTGATCAGATTTTGGCTACTTTATGATGTCATAACGATGTTTTGTCTTGTGTAACCATTAGCCAATCAGCTACCAAGGTAACCCCCCCCCCCCTTATCACCTGAATCTCCTCCTAGAGCACCATTGTGTTCTTTGTAACCAAATCTCTCTCAGAGGGGCGTGGGGAGGGGCTCCTTATTTTCATCTAAAGTAACAGACAGAGAATCAGCACTTTGGAAACAGGGCTGAAACAGAGGGGATTATGGGTAATGCTGCAATGATCTGTTTGGTGTTTCAGCCAATCAGAGACATGTTTTGTATATATCTGAGACCTGTAATATATTGATGAAAACAGAATAATACGGGAAGGATCTTCCTCTCAACTTTCCTACAGGTTACTTTTTTGGTTGTCCGTCTCTGCAGGAATACAGAAAAACCATTCGCCTGATTTTGATGAAACTTGGTGGAGGGGTGAATCTCGGGCCGAGGAAGAACTCATTACATTTTGAAGCAGATCCAAATCACGGGGAGCATTCATGCATTCATTTTAACTTTAATTAACATTGCAAGATTTAAGCATTTAGTTTCTCAGAGTCCCAGATTCCCCCCCTCTACACGCGTCGTGTTTCTAAGACCTCATCAGTTCTCCCGCTCGCAGAACAGAGTAGTAAATATTGAATTTGATTTCCACTTTTCCACTCAGCTTTGAATATTTGATGCCGTTTTCACTTACAGATAAAAAATGTAGTAGCATGTAAAGGGGGCGGGACATCCTCGAATTAGGACTCATCGCTTACGGCAGCTCGGCTTTCTGCACTGACCCATTTTGGCCCCTGATGAATACACCCGAGCTACATCTCCATACACTAACCACAGCAAGCCGACACATATCTTCTGCTTCACATGCTTCATCTCCAGCAAACACAGCGATACACACTATATGATGCGTTTTTATAGGATGAGAATAAGAACGTAAACAATGACTAAATAAGTGCAATAAATAGTCATAACAGCAGCCACATACACAGATTGTACACAACCCTCTGCAGGAGATGAAACACTGGCCTGAATCACATGGTTATTTTGAGGCGTCTTTGATAACGATGACAAATAAACATTTGAATGCTGCCATCTTCTTTTTTGTTGCATGTAAAATCATTGGGTTTTAAGGCGGCATTTGAGCACAGCTGCAGATAAAGACTAGGCTACTCTAATGTTATTAGTATTATAGTATTTAGAGGATTATATTCCTGAAGGGAAGCGTAGTATTCAGGGTTTCCTCTCAAGATAGCGGCCGTGTCTTGAGCTCCTTCTGTTTTGCTTTTTTATTTGGATATGTAGGTTTATTTATTATGTTGCATTGTTGGAGGAGTCTTTAAAGAGTCCTCTCCTGCTGATGTTCAGGTGTATATCAGTATGTAGTGTCTCTACTTTAAAGAGTCCTCTCCTGCTGATGTTCAGGTGTATATCAGTATGTAGTGTCTCTACTTTAAAGAGTCCTCTCCTGCTGATGTTCAGGTGTATATCAGTATGTAGTGTCTCAACTTTAAAGAGTCCTCTCCTGCTGATGTTCAGGTGTATATCAGTATGTAGTGTCTCTACTTTAAAGAGTCCTCCCCTGCTGATGTTCAGGTGTATATCAGTATGTGGTGTCTCTACTTTAAAGAGTCCTCTCCTGCTGATGTTAGGTGTATATCAGTATGTAGTGTCTCAACTTTAAAGAGTCCTCTCCTGCTGATGTTCAGGTGTATATCAGTATGTAGTGTCTCTACTTTAAAGAGTCCTCCCCTGCTGATGTTCAGGTGTATATCAGTATGTGGTGTCTCTACTTTAAAGAGTCCTCTCCTGCTGATGTTCAGGTGTATATCAGTATGTAGTGTCTCTACTTTAAAGAGTCCTCTCCTGCTGATGTTCAGGTGTATATCAGTATGTAGTGTCTCTACTTTAAAGAGTCCTCTCCTGCTGATGTTCAGGTGTATATCAGTATGTAGTGTCTCTACTTTAAAGAGTCCTCCCCTGCTGATGTTCAGGTGTATATCAGTATGTAGTGTCTCTACTTTAAAGAGTCCTCTTCTGCTGATGTTCAGGTGTATATCAGTATGTAGTGTCTCTACTTTAAAGAGTCCTCTCCTGCTGAGGTTCAGGTGTATATCAGTATGTAGTGTCTCAACTTTAAAGAGTCCTCTCCTGCTGATGTTCAGGTGTATATCAGTATGTAGTGTCTCTACTTTAAAGAGTCCTCTCCTGCTGATGTTCAGGTGTATATCAGTATGTAGTGTCTCAACTTTAAAGAGTCCTCTCCTGCTGATGTTCAGGTGTATATCAGTATGTGTGTCTCTACTTTAAAGAGTCCTCCCCTGCTGATGTTCAGGTGTATATCAGTATGTGGTGTCTCTACTTTAAAGAGTCCTCTCCTGCTGATGTTAGGTGTATATCAGTATGTAGTGTCTCAACTTTAAAGAGTCCTCTCCTGCTGATGTTCAGGTGTATATCAGTATGTAGTGTCTCTACTTTAAAGAGTCCTCCCCTGCTGATGTTCAGGTGTATATCAGTATGTGGTGTCTCTACTTTAAAGAGTCCTCTCCTGCTGATGTTCAGGTGTATATCAGTATGTAGTGTCTCTACTTTAAAGAGTCCTCTCCTGCTGATGTTCAGGTGTATATCAGTATGTAGTGTCTCTACTTTAAAGAGTCCTCTCCTGCTGATGTTCAGGTGTATATCAGTATGTAGTGTCTCTACTTTAAAGAGTCCTCTCCTGCTGATGTTCAGGTGTATATCAGTATGTAGTATCTCTACTTTAAAGAGTCCTCTCCTGCTGATGTTCAGGTGTATATCAGTATGTAGTGTCTCTACTTTAAAGAGTCCTCTCCTGCTGATGTTCAGGTGTATATCAGTATGTAGTGTCTCTACTTTAAAGAGTCCTCCCCTGCTGATGTTCAGGTGTATATCAGTATGTAGTGTCTCTACTTTAAAGAGTCCTCTTCTGCTGATGTTCAGGTGTATATCAGTATGTAGTGTCTCTACTTTAAAGAGTCCTCTCCTGCTGAGGTTCAGGTGTATATCAGTATGTAGTGTCTCAACTTTAAAGAGTCCTCTCCTGCTGATGTTCAGGTGTATATCAGTATGTAGTGTCTCTACTTTAAAGAGTCCTCTCCTGCTGATGTTCAGGTGTATATCAGTATGTAGTGTCTCAACTTTAAAGAGTCCTCTCCTGCTGATGTTCAGGTGTATATCAGTATGTAGTGTCTCTACTTTAAAGAGTCCTCCCCTGCTGATGTTCAGGTGTATATCAGTATGTGGTGTCTCTACTTTAAAGAGTCCTCTCCTGCTGATGTTAGGTGTATATCAGTATGTAGTGTCTCAACTTTAAAGAGTCCTCTCCTGCTGATGTTCAGGTGTATATCAGTATGTAGTGTCTCTACTTTAAAGAGTCCTCCCCTGCTGATGTTCAGGTGTATATCAGTATGTGGTGTCTCTACTTTAAAGAGTCCTCTCCTGCTGATGTTCAGGTGTATATCAGTATGTAGTGTCTCTACTTTAAAGAGTCCTCTCCTGCTGATGTTCAGGTGTATATCAGTATGTAGTGTCTCTACTTTAAAGAGTCCTCTCCTGCTGATGTTCAGGTGTATATCAGTATGTAGTGTCTCAACTTTAAAGAGTCCTCTCCTGCTGATGTTCAGGTGTATATCAGTATGTAGTGTCTCTACTTTAAAGAGTCCTCCCCTGCTGATGTTCAGGTGTATATCAGTATGTGGTGTCTCTACTTTAAAGAGTCCTCTCCTGCTGATGTTAGGTGTATATCAGTATGTAGTGTCTCAACTTTAAAGAGTCCTCTCCTGCTGATGTTCAGGTGTATATCAGTATGTAGTGTCTCTACTTTAAAGAGTCCTCCCCTGCTGATGTTCAGGTGTATATCAGTATGTGGTGTCTCTACTTTAAAGAGTCCTCTCCTGCTGATGTTCAGGTGTATATCAGTATGTAGTGTCTCTACTTTAAAGAGTCCTCTCCTGCTGATGTTCAGGTGTATATCAGTATGTAGTGTCTCTACTTTAAAGAGTCCTCTCCTGCTGATGTCAGGTGTATATCAGTATGTAGTGTCTCAACTTTAAAGAGTCCTCTCCTGCTGATGTTCAGGTGTATATCAGTATGTAGTGTCTCTACTTTAAAGAGTCCTCCCCTGCTGATGTTCAGCTGTATATCAGTATGTGGTGTCTCTACTTTAAAGAGTCCTCTCCTGCTGATGTTAGGTGTATATCAGTATGTAGTGTCTCAACTTTAAAGAGTCCTCTCCTGCTGATGTTCAGGTGTATATCAGTATGTAGTGTCTCTACTTTAAAGAGTCCTCCCCTGCTGATGTTCAGGTGTATATCAGTATGTGGTGTCTCTACTTTAAAGAGTCCTCTCCTGCTGATGTTCAGGTGTATATCAGTATGTAGTGTCTCTACTTTAAAGAGTCCTCTCCTGCTGATGTTCAGGTGTATATCAGTATGTAGTGTCTCTACTTTAAAGAGTCCTCTCCTGCTGATGTTCAGGTGTATATCAGTATGTAGTGTCTCTACTTTAAAGAGTCCTCTCCTGCTGATGTTCAGGTGTATATCAGTATGTAGTGTCTCTACTTTAAAGAGTCCTCTCCTGCTGATGTTCAGGTGTATATCAGTATGTAGTGTCTCTACATGTCTCCATGCTTTAATGTTCAAAAAACTCTTTATTGTTCTCATGTCTGTGCTGCAGCACCTCTTTTCACCCTCTGTCTGAAACCAGAACCCAGCCTGCTCTGATTGGTTAGCTGGCCGGCTCTGTTGATTGGTCAACTGCTTAGAGTGTATTACAGCCCCTTAGCCCATCACGTACAATGTGTTGGAGCACTACTCTTTAAACTTACAGTTGAAGCCACAACCTCCAAAATAAACTGTATTGTGTCGTCAAACTCAAAATGTCTTACTCTTATTTCACTAACAATGACCTCCAAACAGCAGCGACCTCGCTGCTTAATACCAAAGAGCCTGAGGTGGCCTCAAAGATAACATGCGACACATTCAGAGACGTCATTATAAACCGTTTCCTTTAACAAACATCCTTTCGAGAAAGATGTGATCAGTGACAAATAGTGTGATCAATCTGTTTGCAGGATTACAGCCTCAACCGGTGCATGCAAACAGAATCCTGTTCCCGGGATTAAAGTGACTCCAAAATCACGAGTTTACAGAAAATAATTCCCGGGCCATTTCCATCGAGACCTTCATTACCTCGTGCTGCACACACTGAAGGCAGTGCGTGCATTTCCCGTCACTCACACACTCCTGATACACACAATCTGAGGGAAATCATGTTCTCAAAAAAAAGGAAATAGGTAATTCTATTTCCATTATAAATCTGGCGCATTGCAAAGTAATAACTGTCAGAGAAACGGATTACTGTGAGAGCGGTGACGCCTGAGGAGATGCTGCATGTTATTTATTCTGATATACCTTAAATCAATGCAACACTGCTGTAAACACACACTCACATCCAGAGCTTGAAAGAAACAGGAAGGATCAATATAATATGATTTATTCAGACATAGAAATCATATAAGTATATTTATTTTGCCATCAGTGTGGAAAGTGCGGCAGCAGATGTGACTCCTTGTGGTTGTTTCTATTCAGTGGTGTGTTTCTATTCAGGTGTGGCGTATTATCTGTGTTGGACCCTGAAGGCAGCATCTCTCTGGTCCAATGGGATTTCACCATGTGATTTGGGATTATTGTATTACAGTGGGTTATTTACTGACGTATTTAATGTCGCAGAATTCAAATCTCTTCAGCTTGTGTTAACCACAGCCAGAAAACCATCGACTTCAAGACCAGGGGACAGGACGTGTTCAAATGCCGACTAATTTCCGGATTTTAGGACTCATTCCTGCACCACTCTTTAAATCTAAGACTAACCCTGAACTTATTTCAAGGTTTTGGGATCATGTGGCGTCATTTGAACGTCCAGGTTAATCCGTTACAAGCAAATGACAAACTGTGAATCCAACACAAGTGGATTCCATCTCTTATCCTCTGGGTTTTTCGTCCAGCCGGCTCCTCTGCTGGTCCTGGTATTCCCTCGAGTCCTCCCAGGGACGAGGGCCCCGGATGTTCCTCCACTCCTCCATATTCACCTTCTTTATCTTCTGCAGAGAGAACAAACAACAACAACTTCAGGAGGCGAGGTTTACACTTCAGGATGCCAAGAAATCAAAGTCTGAAAAACTCTGAAAATATGAGCTTGTGTTCCTGCACAACACCAAATATAATACTTCCTGGTCTTTGAAAAGTCCAGATGTAGAAAGTTGTGAACATCTGGAGAGTACCGCAGGTGAGAGGAGGCAGGAAATTAAACTGCCGGTCTTTCAGAACAGATTTGGGGTTTGAGAGAGTTTTGGTAGTCTAAAAATGTTGGTTCAACGGACGATTTTCTAAACTGCTTTAAAAACGTTTCTTGTGCATTTTTCACAAAGATTTAAATTCAAGGTTTTTTATTTCTTCTTATGTGAAAGAGAAACCAATGCAGACGGAGACACATTTGAGTCCTGAGTTTTATTTAATGCAAAATAACTGCTTAACGCGTTTCCCCAATTCAACCTCTTTAGACTTTCTTTAGTCTAACCCCGGGGTTCCACCGGGTCCGTCGGCGGCGTGGTTTTGGTCCGACCTCCTCGAGCGTCACGACCCACCGGGCCCGTTTCAGAAGCGGAGCGTCTTACGTGCCGGCTCGCAGTTTTTGTTGATTTGTGCATATTTCCTGGACAGGCTACTTTGTGCAGACAAAGTTAATAATAATTGTAATATTCCAGCTGTTGCTGTATTTTAGTGGTAAAAAAATGCATTAATCATCATAATTATTCTATATATATAATTGACACAGTGCCTGTAAACCGGAGGAGAACGCTGGCATTTCTCCTCCTCCTTGAAAGACTACGGAGGATAGGGTCTGCAAAATGAGTTTATTTTGGGGATTGACTGGATGCTCTGACCGGTCCACTTCCTACCCGGCGCTATGCAACGCCTCGCGTCGCGTTCCACCGAGACGCTTCTGGCCGTAACGTGTCTGGTGGAATAGCACCCATTGACTAGAGAGGCCGCGAGTGTCGTGGACGCTGCGGCGCAGACGGACCCGGTGGAATCTAGGGCTAAGGGGCATCTTTCACTTAATTCGGTCCCGTTTTCTGTAAAATGATGTTCCAATTCATTCTAATTTCAGATTTACAATGACAATACAATCTGACATTTTAAGAACACAGGTACCAACTATTCTGCACATTTCAAAATACACCCAGCATTATGTAATACATTACAAAATGCTGCGTAAACTACAACATGTTGCAATTGATGAATTATCACAATATGCAATAATAAAGAATGTGAATTGATTACATAATAAAGTCAAATTGCATAACATTGTGTTGAGTTTTTACATCACAATGCAGTGTTGTTACATCATGCGTTGTTGCCCTATATTGTTCAGCAGCTCCTCTTTCCTGCAGACAGACCACAGCAGTCACTTTCTTTTCTTTACCCCCCCTCAGGGTTCCTCACCTCGTACTCCTCCTCCAGGATGACCGGCTGCCGCTCCACGTTCACTTTGGCCTCCAGAGACGGATCCAGCTGAGAGGAAGAGGAGGAGAAATGTTACCGTACTGAGAAAGTCACACTTTAAAATCAATCAGAACCAGTGCTACATGTTTGCAGTCACACACTTCAAACACAACTCACCTGGCACGAGACGGAGGTACAGCTGCACAGAGAGGCATTACATGTTACTTGTTAGACGCTTTTATCCAAAGCGACTTACTCAATACTGTGGGCAATCCCCACAGGAGCAATTTGGGGTGAAGTGTCTCAGGGACACAACGACATGCTGACTGCAGTGGGGTTTGAACCTGTGCTCCCTGATCTGAACACCAACGTTAACAAGACATATACTGCTCATTAGTATGTAGTGTCTCTACTTTAAAGAGTCCTCTCCTGCTGATCTTCAGGTGTATATCAGTATGTAGTGTCTCTACTTTAAAGAGTCCTCTCCTGCTGATGTTCAGGTGTATATCAGTGTGTAGTGTCTCTACTTTAAAGAGTCCTCTCCTGCTGATGTTCAGGTGTATATCAGTATGTAGTGTCTCTACTTTAAAGAGTCCTCTCCTGCTGATGTTCAGGTGTATATCAGTGTGTAGTGTCTCTACTTTAAAGAGTCCTCTCCTGCTGATGTTCAGGTGTATATCAGTATGTAGTGTCTCTACTTTAAAGAGTCCTCTCCTGCTGATGTTCAGGTGTATATCAGTATGTAGTGTCTCTACTTTAAAGAGTCCTCTCCTGCTGATGTTCAGGTGTATATCAGTATGTAGTGTCCTCTACTTTAAAGAGTCCTCTCCTGCTGATGTTCAGGTGTATATCAGTATGTAGTGTCTCTACTTTAAAGAGTCCTCTCCTGCTGATGTTCAGGTGTATATCAGTATGTAGTGTCTCTACTTTAAAGAGTCCTCTCCTGCTGATGTTCAGGTGTATATCAGTATGTAGTGTCTCTACTTTAAAGAGTCCTCTCCTGCTGATGTTCAGGTGTATATCAGTATGTAGTGTCTCTACTTTAAAGAGTCCTCTCCTGCTGATGTTCATGTGTATATCAGTATGTAGTGTCTCTACTTTAAAGAGTCCTCATCCTGCTGATGTTCAGGTGTATATCAGTATGTAGTGTCTCTACTTTAAAGAGTCCTCTCCTGCTGATGTTCAGGTGTATATCAGTATGTAGTGTCTCTACTTTAAAGAGTCCTCTCCTGCTGATGATCAGGTGTATATCAGTATGTAGTGTTTCTACTTTAAAGAGTCCTCTCCTGCTGATGTTCAGGTGTATATCAGTAATATGTAGTGTCTCTACTTTAAAGAGTCCTCTCCTGCTGATGTTCATATGTATATCAGTATGTAGGGTCTCTACTTTAAAGAGTCCTCTCCTGCTGATGTTCAGGTGTATACCAATATGTAGTGTTTCTACTTTAAAGAGTCCTCTCCTGCTGATGTTCAGGTGTATATCAGTATGTAGTGTCTCTACTTTAAAGAGTCCTCTCCTGCTGATGGTCAGGTGTATATCAGTATGTAGTGTCTCTACTTTAAAGAGTCCTCTCCTGCTGATGTTCAGGTGTATATCAGTATGTAGTGTCTCTACTTTAAAGAGTCCTCTCCTGCTGATGTTCAGGTGTATATCAGTATGTAGTGTCTCTACTTTAAAGAGTCCTATCCTGCTGATGTTCAGGTGTATATCAGTATGTAGTGTCTCTACTTTAAAGAGGTCCTCTCCTGCTGATGTTCAGGTGTATATCAGTATGTAGGTTCTCTACTTTAAAGAGTCCCTCTCCTGATGACGTTCAGGTGTATATCAGTATGTAGTGTCTCTACTTTAAAGAGTCCTCTCCTGATGATGTTCAGGTGTATATCAGTATGTAGGTTCTCTACTTTAAAGAGTCCTCTCCTGATGATGTTCAGGTGTATATCAGTATGTAGTGTCTCTACTTTAAAGAGTCCTCTCCTGCTGATGTTCAGGTGTATATCAGTATGAAGTGTCTCTACTTTAAAGAGTCCTCTCCTGCTGATGTTCAGGTGTATATCAGTATGTAGTGTCTCTACTTTAAAGAGTCCTCTCCTGCTGATGATCAGGTGTATATCAGTATGTAGTGTCTCTACTTTAAAGAGTCCTCTCCTGCTGATGGTCAGGTGTATATCAGTATGTAGTGTCTCTACTTTAAAGAGTCCTCTCCTGCTGATGGTCAGGTGTATATCAGTATGTAGTGTCTCTACTTTAAAGAGTCCTCTCCTGCTGATGTTCAGGTGTATATCAGTATGTAGTGTCTCTACTTTAAAGAGTCCTCTCCTGCTGATGTTCAGGTGTATATCAGTATGTAGTGTCTCTACTTTAAAGAGTCCTCTCCTGCTGATGTTCATGTGTATATCAGTATGTAGTGTCTCTACTTTAAAGAGTCCTCTCCTGCTGATGTTCAGGTGTATATCAGTATGTAGTGTCCTCTACTTTAAAGAGTCCTCTCCTGCTGATGATCAGGTGTATATCAGTATGTAGTGTTTCTACTTTAAAGAGTCCTCTCCTGCTGATGTTCAGGTGTATATCAGTAATATGTAGTGTCTCTACTTTAAAGAGTCCTCTCCTGCTGATGTTCAGATGTATACCAGTATGTAGTGTTTCTACTTTAAAGAGTCCTCTCCTGCTGATGTTCAGGTGTATATCAGTATGTAGTGTCTCTACTTTAAAGAGTCCTCTCCTGCTGATGGTCAGGTGTATATCAGTATGTAGTGTCTCTACTTTAAAGAGTCCTCTCCTGCTGATGTTCAGGTGTATATCAGTATGTAGTGTCTCTACTTTAAAGAGTCCTCTCCTGCTGATGTTCAGGTGTATATCAGTATGTAGTGTCTCTACTTTAAAGAGTCCTCTCCTGCTGATGTTCAGGTGTATATCAGTATGTAGTGTCTCTACTTTAAAGAGTCCTCTCCTGCTGATGTTCAGGTGTATATCAGTATGTAGGTTCTCTACTTTAAAGAGTCCTCTCCTGATGACGTTCAGGTGTATATCAGTATGTAGTGTCTCTACTTTAAAGAGTCCTCTCCTGATGATGTTCAGGTGTATATCAGTATGTAGGTTCTCTACTTTAAAGAGTCCTCTCCTGATGATGTTCAGGTGTATATCAGTATGTAGTGTCTCTACTTTAAAGAGTCCTCTCCTGCTGATGTTCAGGTGTATATCAGTATGTAGTGTTTCTACTTTAAAGAGTCCTCTCCTGCTGATGTTCAGGTGTATATTAGTAATATGTAGTGTCTCTACTTTAAAGAGTCCTCTCCTGCTGATGTTCATGTGTATATCAGTATGTAGGGTCTCTACTTTAAAGAGTCCTCTCCTGCTGATGATCAGGTGTATATCAGTATGTAGTGTTTCTACTTTAAAGAGTCCTCTCCTGCTGATGTTCAGGTGTATATCAGTAATATGTAGTGTCTCTACTTTAAAGAGTCCTCTCCTGCTGATGTTCATGTGTATATCAGTATGTAGGGTCTCTACTTTAAAGAGTCCTCTCCTGCTGATGTTCAGGTGTATACCAGTATGTAGTGTTTCTACTTTAAAGAGTCCTCTCCTGCTGATGTTCAGGTGTATATCAGTATGTAGTGTCTCTACTTTAAAGAGTCCTCTCCTGCTGATGGTCAGGTGTATATCAGTATGTAGTGTCTCTACTTTAAAGAGTCCTCTCCTGCTGATGTTCAGGTGTATATCAGTATGTAGTGTCTCTACTTTAAAGAGTCCTCTCCTGCTGATGTTCAGGTGTATATCAGTATGTAGTGTCTCTACTTTAAAGAGTCCTCTCCTGCTGATGTTCAGGTGTATATCAGTATGTAGTGTCTCTACTTTAAAGAGTCCTCTCCTGCTGATGTTCAGGTGTATAATCAGTATGTAGGTTCTCTACTTTAAAGAGTCCTCTCCTGATGATGTTCAGGTGTATATCAGTATGTAGTGTCTCTACTTTAAAGAGTCCTCTCCTGCTGATGTTCAGGTGTATATCAGTATGAAGTGTCTCTACTTTAAAGAGTCCTCCCCTGCTGATGTTCAGGTGTATATTAGTATGTAGTGTCTCTACTTTAAAGAGTCCTCTCCTGCTGATCTTCAGGTGTATATCAGTATGTAGTGTCTCTACTTTAAAGAGTCCTCTCCTGCTGATGTTCAGGTGTATATTAGTATGTAGTGTCTCTACTTTAAAGAGTCCTCTCCTGCTGATGTTCAGGTGTATATTAGTATGTAGTGTCTCTACTTTAAAGAGTCCTCTCCTGCTGATGTTCAGGTGTATATCAGTATGTAGTGTCTCTACTTTAAAGAGTCCTCTCCTGCTGATGTTCAGGTGTATACCAGTATGTAGTGTTTCTACTTTAAAGAGTCCTCTCCTGCTGATGTTCAGGTGTATATCAGTATGTAGGTTCTCTACTTTAAAGAGTCCTCTCCTGATGACGTTCAGGTGTATATCAGTATGTAGTGTCTCTACTTTAAAGAGTCCTCTCCTGCTGATGTTCAGGTGTATATCAGTATGTAGTGTCTCTACTTTAAAGAGTCCTCTCCTGCTGATGTTCAGGTGTATATCAGTATGTAGTGTCTCTACTTTAAAGAGTCCTCTCCTGCTGATGTTCAGGTGTGTATCAGTATGTAGTGTCTCTACTTTAAAGAGTCCTCTCCTGCTGATGTTCAGGTGTATATCAGTATGTAGTGTCTCTACTTTAAAGAGTCCTCTCCTGCTGATGTTCAGGTGTATATCAGTATGTAGTGTCTCTACTTTAAAGAGTCCTCTCCTGCTGATGTTCAGGTGTATATCAGTATGTAGTGTCTCTACTTTAAAGAGTCCTCTCCTGCTGATCTTCAGGTGTATATCAGTATGTAGTGTCTCTACTTTAAAGAGTCCTCTCCTGCTGATCTTCAGGTGTATATCAGTATGTAGTGTCTCTACTTTAAAGAGTCCTATCCTGCTGATGTTCAGGTGTGTATCAGTATGTAGTGTCTCTACTTTAAAGAGTCCTCTCCTGCTGATGTTCAGGTGTATATCAGTATGTAGTGTCTCTACTTTAAAGAGTCCTCTCCTGCTGATGTTCAGGTGTATATCAGTATGTAGTGTCTCTACTTTAAAGAGTCCTCTCCTGCTGATGTTCAGGTGTATATCAGTATGTAGTGTCTCTACTTTAAAGAGTCCTCTCCTGCTGATGTTCAGGTGTATATCAGTATGTAGTGTCTCTACTTTAAAGAGTCCTCTCCTGCTGATGTTCAGGTGTATATCAGTATGTAGTGTCTCTACTTTAAAGAGTCCTCTCCTGCTGATGTTCAGGTGTATATCAGTATGCAGTGTCTCTACTTTAAAGAGTCCTCTCCTGCTGATGTTCAGGTGTATATCAGTATGTAGTGTCTCTACTTTAAAGAGTCCTCTCCTGCTGATGTTCAGGTGTATATCAGTATGTAGTGTCTCTACTTTAAAGAGTCCTCTCCTGCTGATGTTCAGGTGTATATCAGTATGTAGTGTCTCTACTTTAAAGAGCCAGAAGTCATATTGAACTCTCATGTGGAAGAGATAAACCCAAACCATACGAAGGGAGGATCTAATTGAGCCCGTGTTCCCGCTCTTAATTGTTCCACTTGATCGGGCAGCAGCAGGAGGTTCAGTGAGAAAAGCAGAACTGATGTTGGGGCTCTCTGGGTTTTTGCAATTCAAATTGATTTTCCGCGGGAACACGAGTGAAACGAATCCCATTCTGAATCATGATGCTTAATGAGCTCTAATATTTCACAGCAACAGAGCCGCAGTTACATAATGCTTCATAATGCCACCATTGATTTTTAGACCTACTTTACTACAGCAAGTAAATAATACACAGAATATGTATTACTGCTTTCTGTTCTTTATTTATTTCTCTATTTTTCGTTTGCTCGTATGAAATGCTTTTGAAAGTGTCTTTGAGTAATTAGGAAAGGGCTAAACAAATATGTCGAGCATTTTGAATTAATTATTTGAATTAATCGTAGCAGCCAAATTAAAGGTGTATGTGTTTCTATTTATTATGTGGTATTTTCTACGTATTATAGATTTGTTTTAAATATTAGTATTTTGTACGTTTTATTTCCATCCTTATTTAAAACATTGTTATTATTATTATTTATTATTATTACTACTACTATCGTCATTATTATTATTTAAATGTTTATTATTGTTATAGTGGAGGAAACGTCTGAAGCAATGGGAGTCAGGACTCAGAGAGACACGAGGAGAGCTGGAGCTTTATGGCAAACACTGACGGTTTATTTGGAGCTTCGGCCGGAGAATTCACAAGACATGTCACGGGCCACGAGTTGACCACACGGCTGAGATGCCACAATCAATCCTGAAGAGCCCTCCTGTAGCTCCAGGTTTGAACTAGTTCAGAGTGTAATAATCAACATTCTTCAATAGAGAGACTAAACAGCTGAGGACACTGAATCACTTTTGTTGTCGCTTATGGCTCGAGGTCATCTCCACCCCGAGAAGGATGTGTTCCAGGTGTCCCACAACAATAACTATCTCTGACGGAGAGAGGCCCGGTCACAAACTGGTAACATCAACAACTTGCTAGGGCAGCCCCTCCTTATGGGAGATAACGGCTGCTCAAGGCTGGTCAGCTGCGTCAGAGGGCGAAGGAGGACATGCAGGGAAAATTATTCCCCAACAGTTAATATTATTATTATATGTTTGCATCCTTCTGTATCTGGATTTTTTTTTGTAAATTGTCCGAGTACTTCGAAAATATCTATATAAATGTGTTCAAATCATTATATTTAAAAGATGTGTAAGTGTTTTAATTAAAATGTATATTATTATTAGTATTATATTTGTTATTTTTTTAATATATATCTTGAATTATTATCTTTTTTTAATGCAGCTTTCATTCCAGGGAAAAGGGGCTAAAATGATTCCTAAGGACGCGTTATAAGCTTTTCTTTAATGAACCTCAAACAGAGACGGGGGGGGTCAGAGGTGAAGAGGAAACCTGGCCGTGGAAGACAGAAGCTCTTCCTGCTGGAGGCTAACTTACAGATCTGAAGAGAGACAGTTAATTGGATCATACAGTGACTTAACCCTCAGACAGGGCTTTCATCATTTAACAGGGAAATACATCCGTGAGGGCTGGAAAAAAGGAATGGGCTGATAACAAGAATGAAACCGCACGAGTGGTTTCAATCATGACGACTGTTTAGATATTCCATGCATTAAATTACTTGAGCAATGTTAACTCGGGGGGGGTGGCTGCACATGGACAGTCATAGAAAATGACAGTTATAACCAGATATCGCCAGTTTCAGGTTAAAACGGCCATTTATTATCCTGAAAAAGTTCGGAAATGGACTCGGCATCTTCAATAACCCCCAAACAGTCCCAGGGTTACTATTCTGGCAGCTAGACTGTAGGGTTTGATTGCGGCTTAGTTTTAGGCTTGGTATAGCATTTCATTTCAAGGCCGTGCATTTAATAAGTGGGTTTTTTCCCCCAAGAACATCCACTGCATGAACCTGGAGGTTATGTTGAGATGGTATGGATTTAGCACCTTAGATAATCTGCATTTCACCCTTTAGCACACATGTGTCAAACTCAAGGCCCGGGGGCCAAATCAGGGCCTTGGTGGATTTAATTTCGGCCCGCAGGATCATTTCTAATGACTATTAGATCTGGCCCGCCGGTATATTGCACGCACACCTTCACTCCATCCTGAGTGTCTCCTCCGCTCAGAGCCTGAGCCCAAACATTGATGAACTAGCTCCCAAGATGAGATGCCAAGTATCTGAGCTAGCATCACAGAGCAGCACACTGAGTTCAATGGATGTTTCCTTCTGCACTTTCTCTCTCATGACAACAGGGCATGTTTGGTTTGTTCTTTGAGGGGAATAGTTTTGTTGAAGCTGTTGTTGGCCTGTGGGAAAATGTACTCATAATAAATGACTCTGGAAAAGCTGCAGATAGAGCCATAAGAAATGAATGCAACTGATTATTTAATGTTTAATGTTGTTTTTATAGGCAATAATTTAAGCTTTGTTAGTTCCAGGTTTAATATGTGCAATAAGTTCATTTCAATAAGTTCTGCAATAAACATTGAACCAGTCCGGACCTCCACTAGTACCCATTTATTTTTATTTTGGCCCACTGTGTATTTGAGTTTGAGACCCCTGCTTTAGCACATACTCTCATGGATCATGTGTACTTCTAATACTCTAAGCTACGTATGGTAAGAGATGAGGAACAGAAACAACACTAGCTAAGGTCAACTATGCTTTGAAACACATTTTGAATTGGAAATCAGGAGGGTGAGTAACACAAGTTGACCTTTACATTAAGAGTATACTGACCCATTAGCATGCCAGCAAATAGAAAAGCAGGAAACAGACACCCCCCCCCCTCAGATCATCACAGGGTAATAAAGAGCCTCTCCTCTGTCACTCTGATGAACTGCGGCTCCTAATGAATTATCAGATCTTGTTGAATCACTAAACATCCTGTCAGAGCTGCAGTGTCTGAAGTGCTGGAGAGACCATTTATCTAATGCTGATCATAAATAAGCACGTGTGTGTGTGTGTGTGTGCGTGTGTGTGTGTTCAGCAAGAGGCTATTTTGCCATGCAGCCAGAAGAAAAGCAGAAAGGATTACTAATTCATTTTCTGACAATAATCCTCATAAATTCATCATCTCTTCCAGAAAGAGGCCTCGTTTGTGTAGAAATCCAAAAAGGAATAAGGGTCACTTTTTTAAATTTGTTTTTGTCTTAATTAATACGTACTAGCCTGTCGAAAGCAGGCCGTGGTGCAGGTGCATTTGATCAATTACTGTACTTGGTCATCTATTGGTACTTTGATACTGTACTACATTTGCAATCTACTTGAGTCGTGTGTGCTATTTTTCAAATCTGGATCCTTAGAGACAACCACATTTCCAGTGGCGACAGCCCCACCTAGTGTCAGCAGAAAGTAATGCAAATAATAATTCCCAAAATATGCAAAAAGAATACATGTTAAAATATATTTTAAGATCATGTTTCGTCGTCTGATTCGTCTGTACATTGCTGGTTCAGTCTGCGTTCTAATTAGTGTCCCCAGTGTGCCGATTGAGCTGTTGATGGGTTGTGGGGCAAGCCCCTCTCTGCTGTCAAAACGAACATGCACTGTAAAAACTACACTGCGCATGCTCAGAGTATTTTTCTAGTCACTGGCCGTTTCTCAATCGCGAGGATGCTGGCTTGGTAGTCGCGTACTTCCAAGTCACTTACTTCAGAAACGAAGCAAGTATGCTTCCAAGCCACGGCTTCGGAAAACGAAGATGAATGGAACAGGCTAACAAGTGTACCACACTAACGGTTTCAACATAAACTGTACTGAAAATAAATACCTCACGATGTCTATCTAATTATGAACTTGCTTTACTTTCACGGAACACTTTTTTGGTGATAACAAACAAATGTAACAAAGTAACATATTTACCAACACATGTTCTACGATACTACATACTTACATTTCAATGTGTGCTGCGTCGGTTCAGCCATTCTCCGCAAGGGTTTTTGAAATTGGTCCGTGCGCAAAGCATTGTGGGGATTTTAAGGACGCGAAGTCTACCCATGTGCAGCCTCGAAATTACCCCCAAACCAAGGACGCGGCCTCGTTGGAATTCCAAGTATGCTGGAGATTGGAACAGTCCTTCGGCGCACTCGATGACGTAGCATCCTTGACATATTGGCTTGAAAGCCAGAATCCTCGAGATTGAGAAACGGCCAATGTGTGCGGTAAAAAAATAATCACCATAGGGGCACTGCGCTGACATACCTACTAGGGATGGGAACGATTAATCGAATGTCTTTTTCTTTGGGAGGGGTGCCTAAGTTGATTACATATTATCAAATGGAATAATCCAATGTATACGACAGTGCCATAGCTAAGTGCGTCAGGTCTAAAGGTGTGTTTTGCTCCGCTCACCGGTCCCTCACAGCGGGCAGAGCTGCAGGTGCTGATCTCTCTCTCTCTCTCGCGGCCGGTTATACTTCACTCGCGTTTATGTCCAAATCCATCAGATGTAGCTAGTTCTAGCTAACGATATGGCTGCTGCCCCTCCCTACACGCAGATCACGCAGACTCAAACCTCATCTTATGCCCACATTCCAGCTGAGAGGGTCTTCTCTACAGCTGGCCTGATTGTGAATCGCCTCTCCCCTGACTAGACATGCTCATATTCTTAAACAAGAATGAGTATTGAATAGCTGCATTCTGGGCATAGACCCCGTTATAGGTTGTTGATCCCTGTTGTCACGGGTTACGTTACCCTAACCCGTTATGTTGTTCGTGTGTGATCCCTCTTTCATTTAAAAACCAAGTTATGTTTTAAGCATGAAAGCTGTAGGCCTATAGCTGTCAACTGTTCAAACTGTGATCACCAGTTCAATACATTTGACACATTCGACTTGGTTCCTATAATTATTTGAACATGTATTTATTTTTCAAAATTAAATATTATTTTTTTGTAAAAAGAATTCCCACATTTTATTTATTTTTTATTTTTTATAGGATATGTTCATTTCGGTTAACCATTTTTTGGGGGTCGAATATTCGAATATACATTTTCTTTCAAATTCCCATCCCTAATACCCACCAAGCGTCATCTCATAATTCAGAGAGCTGATTGGCTGCAAGTACGTGAGTGTAGTTGTGAAGAGGAGACGAGAGAGAGCAGCGTATAGCGATTAAAATCAGTGAAACGGAAAGAAAGTGAATGAAGTTGACTCAACTTCAGCTTTGGTAAGTTCATTTGATGTCATATCTTCTGGGCTTTGCCTATAGGCTATTGCTCTGCTGGATCGATTGATATTGTGACCTCGGTGATGAGTGTCTGTGTTTTCCTTATACCCCCCCCCCCCCTCTCTCTCTCTCTATCGGGACCATGGACGTGTTTAAAAAAGCACCAGAAGCTTATATACACATCTAAGTTGTTCGTGCCCCACCACTTTTGTACATATAAACACTGCACGTTTCTATCCACAGGGAGGCGCCATTGCCCACTGGCTGAATGCTGATTTAAGTGATTAAAATAACAGTATACATCTAAATAATTAGGTAACACTGCTCAAGAGGCCCTAATCTGCTTTTGGGAGGTTTCCCCTCTCCTGTAGTGTGTGCTCTAGGTTTGTGTGCATGTAAATGGTCAAATATAGGATCATATCTTGTCTCAAATCATGATATTAATATATTATTGATATATTGTCAAGCCCTGGTGCAAAGGTGAGTACTTTATCCGCTGGCACATTGACCATGAGAACCCTTTTCTTCAAGGTGAGGTGAAATGTGTGTTTAATGTCAGAGTGAATTCACTACTAACCTTTTTCCTGATCCTCTGGGAGTCATATCTGATTTGTGTGAACTCTCGCAGGCCAAAGGAACCTCCGACTACGAGCAGCTGAAAAAAAACAATGAGAGCATATAATGTCAATAAAAGTAATCCGAAAAACTTGACAATGCACAGCGCTCGCTTCATCACATATAATTCAGGTTCAAATCACTTCTACATGTGATAGAACTTTAATATAGTAATGCATTCTGCAAGGGGTGTACATGTATTACCCTTTAGCAGAGGTGGAAATAGTATTCACATTCTTGGATTGAGTAACAGTATTAAAACCACACTGTCAAAATACTCAGTTTCAAGTCAAACGTATTTAAGTATGGTTCTACTTAAAGTACTATATTTTAAAGCAAAAGCAGCAAATCTTCATAAAAAACGTCTTATCAAAATAACCCAGTCATGGTTTAGTTACTTCAAGTGCACCTATCAAGCTATTATAGGTCTCAGATATATAAAACATATATAAAAAACATGTCTATGAAGTGTTTTGCTCAAAATACCAAACAGATCACCCATTCTAGCCATGCCTCATATCCCTCTATTTCACTTCCCGTTTCAAAAGTGCTGATTTGGAGATAAAGCTTTAAAATAAAAGAGGAGGGGTCTGAGCTCATGCGGGACCCGGCAGCTACTGTCTAAACTAAATGCTGCCGTGATGAAACGCCATATCATGGATTATCAAGGATTCTCTCTGAAACAGTCTGGAGCTCAAAGGCTTTCTCTCTTGCCGGTTATACCACAAGGTGAGTTCCTTTTTACTTCCTGCTTCTTCACACACATGCTCTCCAGTACAGGTTAGCTCTGAGTGTTAGCGATGCTAATGTAAACACCGACCATATTACGTCCAAAACAGTCGGGCATTGTTTCTGATAGCAACGTTTCTGATTGGGCCGTGGGTCCACATTTCAGATATTACGTCATATCGGACGCAAATCTGGATCAGCTCCGTTGTTCCCCGTTTTTAGAGATTTGGGTACGGAGGAAAAGAGAGAGGGTTTTATTTTCTGACGCTGCGTGAGTTCCCCGACACACCGGGACACATGTTGATGGAGAAAAGACATCACAAAGTGCATTTTGCATGATAGGTCCCCTTTAAATGTAATGCTGGATAGTTTAATCTTTACCAAGAATAATATTACGGTTTGTTAAATATTATGTGTCAACATTTGAAGTTATAAAGTTACAAGTAAATACATCTGTAAAATAAATGTAGTGGGATGAGTACAACATTTGTATGTAGTATAAAATGAAAATACTCTGGTAAAGTAGAAATACCTAAGAGAACACTCATTTTGTAAGTGTCCTTAGTTACTTTACACCTCTGCCCTTCAGCACATACTCAGTACTTAAATTAAACAATATTATATTGTGTTTAAAACTATACACTAGGTATGGGGAGGTGAGGAAGAAAAACATTACTAGCTCACATTAAACTCGGGTAAACAGTAAGATAAAGGACAGAATTTGACTTCATTATTAACAAAAGACTGACAGAATCACTGACAACATATGTAAGACTATACGACGCAGTATTCATGTAAATAAATGCAGTCAATTGAAGTTGAAAACGTGTTCTAACTGATCTTAGTTGATTAAAAAAATTCCAATAATTTACACATAACAAGCTTGAAATAAACCCTTCCTATTTCGCCAGACAAAAACATTACTAGCTAGTGTTAAACCTCAGAAAAACAGAGAGATGAAGAGATAATTGGACTTATAAAACAAAGTAAGTACAAATAACAGTTAACTGACAGAATGCTAACAGTTAGCTTACACACTGATCAAATGTGATTTAAATACATTAAAACGTCAAATAAAATCTACTCACCAGCATGGGGACTCCATATTTGATTGTTCTGTTTTTCTTTAGTGCTTTTAGGGTAAACATGTCTCCTTTTAGCGGCTAAAACAACATTTTAGTGATGAAAACTGAAGACACTGTGCAGGTCAAAGTAGGGACGCACTTCCGGTTTGGGTCCAGCGTGATAAAATGTCCGTAAAGATTTGGAGACGCGATAGAAGGTTCCTGTTCATGTCCGTCTCAGGGATGGTAATGATAAAAGCATTTAACTCTTTAAATGTCCAGAACAAGTTAATTATTGTGTTATTAATGTCTAAACCTCTTTCTTTGTTGCATAATTCCTCTTGTTTCTAATACAACACACTTCAGAAAGGAAAATGCAGTAATATCTGTTGTTCTTTATTATTTTTTTCTTAAAATGTCCGCAAATAGTCAAATAAGTGTGTTGTTAAATGTATTATTCTCTCTCTTTTTCCTCCTTGGGATATGTTGTTAGTTTTTTACTGTTTAAATCGGTTTGTAATTTAGCTTTCTCCTCGTTTTCTCACAAACAATCAAGCTCTTAACCTCTTACATTAACGTATTGCTTGTTTTACAACGTTTTCTTACACTGTTAAAAACGTCTTAATATTAAAAAATAGCGTATAACATGTTTTAATGTTTCCTATCATGTCAACAACATCCCGCCCTTAGGTGTTTCCTCTTAATCAGTCCGGGTACGGGTGTGCATCGGTGTGCATGTTACAGAAAAAGTTTGAGAACCACTGGTCTAAGGTGAGAGGAGGAGGTGAAGATCTGATGGCCAAGACTTTATCATTAAAAAATGAAAGGAACTTTTCACATAGAGTAGGTGATGGCACAACACAGGGAGAGTTACAGGGATTTAAAAGACAATTAAGAGTGGTAAAAAGGAACTGGGGCCTATTTCTGTTTTTGGACACAACATTTGAAATAAAATGAGTTTTTGCACATTTAACAGCCCTCTGATATTCGCTTAAACTGTCTCTTAGAATCCCCAAGGAGACGTGAAGTGTATCCTTCTTCCATCTCCTCTCTGCTCGTCTACATGCGCGTCTCAGGGCGCGGGTCAGTTAACCACGGTTCAGTCACAGGTTTAGGGTGTCTGGCCGTGAATGGAGCGATCAGGTCCAGAATATCCGTGCAAGTAGAATTAAAAAGGCTGAGAATCTCCTCAGCACTGGCATCACACGAGTAATTTAACGTGGAAAGCACAGAGTCATTAAAGGCAACGGAAAACTGTGACGCTGTCAGAGGATTCAGCGCACGTAGGCGGCGCTCCGGAACGCACGAGTCAACTTGAGAGCAAGGCAGCATCATAGTAAATAACACAGGCAAATGGTCCGAAATACCAGTGTCACAAATGTCCCTGATACAAACATCTAAACCATGGGTCGGCAACAGGCGGCCCGCGGGCCATTGTTGGCCCGCCAGCAATAATATTTGGCCCATAATTTTGAGAATCAAAAATAAAATATCTTTTTTATTTTTATTTTTTATTTTTATTTTTTACAACATAGGACCGACAGTCGCACATCAGGGTTTCCGTTAGCCGCTGATCGATCGGCCGCCGGTCATTATCGGCCGATATTCACTCTTAATAGTTTGATCGGTGCTCTCTATAAAGGCCGATCAGGAGAGCTGGATCTGATCGATATGGACATAAACGCGAGTGAAGTGTAACCGGACCCGAGAGAGAGATCAGATCAGCTGCTGAGTCTGATGGAGACACGCAGCTCTGCATGATCACCTGAAGCCCCGCCCACTGTTTAGCGAGCTGCATGAGAAACTGACGGGCTGTCAGGAGAGAGAGGGAGGGGGGAAAAGAGAGGCTCCGTTTCTCCCGTGTTATTATTCAAAGTTAATGTAAACTTTTGAATAATGTACTTCATCTACTACAAGTAGTTTGTTTGAATGTAATAATTATGTTGTTTGTTGTTTGTGGAATCATTTATTGAAAAATGAATCTGAATGTTTTGATCTGTAACGATTATAAACTGAAGCAATATAAAGATGAGCCCCATTAACTGAGTTTTAAACATCAGCATATCCGGTCCTAGTCCGGTGATTACCTGCTAACGGAAACTCTGCTACACAATTCTTATTATTATTATTGAAACATGACCAGTAAGTTTCAAATGTGTCCGGTAAAATAAATTCTGTCCCGACATATCCGCTTACATTCATAATGTCAGCGGAGGGAGGGGAAGCGGCGCTGTGGAAGAGCAGAGTGGAGGGAGAGCTGTCATCTTCCCTTTACAAGCTTCAAACATGTATTTATCGTGTGATTTTGGAAATAAAAATGTCATATTCTGAAAGCCAAGATTTTGTTTCTTTAAAATCAACCCGAACCCCGAAAAACTAGTTTTTTACGCAAATCCACGTTTATTTTGAAATGAGCCGTTGCGACTTTCGACTGATTTCGATAGAGCGGGTCACATATGTCAAATGTGTGGTTGGGGGGAACCAGGTCAATTAAAGTACTTATTTAACTATTAAATACATTGAGTTTGAGTAAAATACTTGGTTACTGATTAATTTAGGCTATAATATATGAAATTGCAAAGCAAAACTGCTGTAATTGATTTATTTTGTCCTTTGGTATTTTTTAAAGGTTTTCAACCTGAAAGAATCCTAATGTGTCCTTGAAAAGTTGAAATAAAGAAAAGGAAAAAGGATTCCAGTTGTCCCTCAAGCCTCTCAAATGTGGGCAAACACTCAAATAAATGCCAAAAACCCAGAGAACTTGACAATACTTATCAGAATAAAAGTATGTTAAATAACACTGCTAGTTACTTTACTCAGTGGAGGCTCGTCCATTGAGGAAAGGGAGGACCATCCTCCCTACAATTTCAGAGAAAAATAAACTTTGAAGAGAACAATAAATACACCTCAATTTAAAAGATAAGTCTGTTAAAATACAGATAATAGCCCTGGCTTTGGGACTGAAATGGGGCTAGAGAGGACGAGCCTCCCTTTGGGCGGGTCTAGCCAGAGGCTCTGGATTGGGCGCCTATATCATCAGTGAACCAATCAGCGGATCTGACTGCGCATCAGAGTGTTGATGGGGAGGCTTATCAGCGATAGAGTTTTTTCTGAACCGGGGAACAGGGGCGCTGCGCCCTCTTACCAAAATAAATTCCTTGAATTAGGCTTTGATTATGTTCTGGCCCGCCATCTTGCGGCTCAGCAAAAAATTGGCCCACGGCCAAACTTACTTGCCTACCCCTGATCTAAACCATGAGACAACACAAGGTCCAGTGTGTGTCCCTTCTCATGTGTCGGGCCATTAACCGACTGTGTAAGATTAAAAGAGTCAATGAGTCAATGTTTTTATAAATTGTATTTTTACTATTGTATACAAATAAACTGTTCTATTTTTGATAATTGGACCACGTCTCTTGTTCCATGAGTAACCGAACCTGTGTGTCCTAGTGACTTAGAACTTGTCACATTTCCCTGGGTGAAATTCCCGGGGTGGCGTTGTCGGACTTAGTGGTTTAACCAAACTGTTAAATTAATATATTTATTCTGCGGCCACTGCTACAACATCCCGCCCTCAGGTGTTTCCTCTTAATCAGTCCGGGTACGGGTGTGCATCTTATTATACATCCATGGTGTGTATCGGTGTGCATGTTACAGGGCGGAACCAAAACGCCTCGGACCCTCAAATCCAAGTGACCTATGTGGAAATGTGTTCGTTTGCAACTTGTTGTCATAAATGTTGGACATACTGTATTTGTGAAAAACTGAAAAATAAAGTTGTTAGTTTACGGTACGAGAAAATCCTCCTATTCTTGAGCTTTTAGACGGGGAACCGAAAGATATTTACATTGCTTAAAGCAGGGGTGTCAGTTAAACTCAAGGCCCGGGGGCCAAATCCGGCCCGTGACTTCATTTTCTGTGGCCCCACAAGAGCTTACAAAGAATATAATATGTTTATTATACGGTGACATGATGATTTACAGAAGCACGTTGCCCATAAACAACATGTCCCACAATGCATCTCAAATTAGACTTTTTTTCTTAGAATTTGACTTTTTTTTAAATGTCCCAAAAGACTTGCAATTATTTGCCCTAGACTTCTGCTTTCAGACGTAGTATAATAATCCAATGCAGAGGCAATAATGTAATATAATACATTATTTGATATATATATTTATATATAAGTTACAGTGGCGTTTTCTCCTGGAGGCCAAGGGAAGCCAGGCTTCCCCTGTTTTTTCGGATTGTAGTTATAATTTTAATAAATAAATAAAAACACTTCGTTTGGTTTCGGTAATTTTTCTGTGCTGTGTGTTGCTGCCGGCCCGTCTCTCCCCCATTCTCATTGAGTATTTTACAAATAGTGAAACAGCGCCCCTCTACATGTTATGGTGAAACAGTAGATTGCACTCTCTGTTGCGAGAGGAGGCCAGCCGAAATTGGCTTCCCTTGGTGAAAAAAAATGGAGGGATTGACCAATCAGCCAAGGCTCACGTGATGCCCCTGCCAACCTGTGATTAGTCAGGGCCATGCCAAGGGAAGACCGAGGCGGCTGGCTTCCCTTGCCTCACAATCCAATCAAATCGCATCAATTTAGTGTTGCAGTGACGCATCCTAAAACCCGGAAGTAAGCTGCGCTCGGTTTCCCTCGACAAAAAAGCAATGGGATTTCTCCATAGGAATTTGGAAAATAGCTCGAAATAAGGTCAGTGGAAAACGAACCTGTTAGATAAATGCACGTTTTGTTCAGTCGGATAATATCCACATGTCTAACCTACTTTTATAATGTTCGAATCATAAATCTAATCGATAGAAGATAGATAGCGTCACTGCACCACTCTCACCGCCGTTAGAAAGTAACAAGCAACTGAAGCAATTGCAATTATGGAGGGTCGAGATTTGGAGGATTTCATCAAAAATAATTGTACTAAACTTCCGCTACAGCAGCAACAACAAATACAATCTGATGACAGGCCAATGCCCAAACTGGAGCTGTGTACAGCGAGGAACAAAGGAGCGAATCGGACGTAAAACGTTAAAGGTCTCCTGATTTAGTTTGTGAATGAATGCTTATTAGAGTTTGGGCTGGAGAGTGCGTGCGGACCTGTCGGTTAGATAACAGGCGTGTGTAAGTCCTGCATCTGTATGATACAAATGTGTGTAAAATGATACCGGGTGCTGTAATCACTCATCTGGTTACGTTATTATATTGACCACCACACCCCCGACCCAAAAGAAAGGACGTATTATTGGCTTCCCCTAATTTTTTCCCCACACCATGCTACTGGTTTGGTACAACAAGAAAAAGCAAAAAAAAGTCCCAAATGCATAATTCCAGGTTTGTTATTTCTTTTTGAACAGTAGTGCCAGTTTCAGTATAAAAAGAAAGTCCCCAAGTTGGCAACACCGCGTGTTGTGGTGCTGTTGCTTTGGTCTGGATCTGTGAGCTAGCCACGCCCCGCTCATTTGAATATAAGAAATTGAAATGTAATGTGGCATTATGAAAACAAGTCCCCTGAAATAAATAAATGTGTATTTAAATGTACATTTATATATATTTATTGCCTTATTTATTTATTTCAGAATGTATTTCATAAACGTATTTATTTATTTCATAGGCATATATATATATATGTATTTATTTAATTTTGGCTTAAACGGCATTCCATATTTACTTTCCCAAAAGTCAGCTAAAAGCACAAACCATCAGTAAATCCATGCAACAAAAAGAGAAAAAGGAGACAAAGTTTAGCAATTTTTCTTTTATTACAATTTTTGTCTCTTATTTTCAATCGGGTGAAGAAAAATACCTTTCTTTTTTTTGTTTGTTCAGTATAATAAAATATGTTAACTTTATTCATTTTATGAAGAAAAACAACGACAACGAGAAAAATAAAAACAGAAAAATAACAAACTTTTTTTTTTACCGCTCTCCCTCTTTGTAAACCTGGAGAGCTGCTGCATTGCGTGGGAAGCAAATACAACGGAGACAGTGAGGAAGAGGAGGAGGGGGAGGGGAAAGAGGAGGTTAAAGATAAGGCCAGAGACGTACAAAACGGATCGCAGGAGGAGAGGAGTTTGGTGGCGGTGATGAAGCAGGAAGTCAGGTCAGAGTTAAGCGGTCATGCCGTATTTGGAAAGAGCGATACACTACAGAAAGGACCGTCTGACAGCAAGGTAAAGCCATGAAAATATTCTTAATATAGCGTACACCTTCACCTCGCTGTTAGGCGGCCTATCTGACAGGAAATGAAGTTATATCACTCTCTCCAAACCCACCAGACTCCATTAGAACAACTGAAATATTACCTCACAGACTCAGGAGTTGCTGGTCCAGTCAGTTAGTCTGTGTTATTGTGTGATTTCGGGGACTCTGAACTAACCTTTTAAAACTCAGAAGTCACACAACAACACAAACTAACTGATCCATGCAGCAGTGGACCAGGAACTCCCATACACTGGTCAGGTAAAATGACCTATCAATGGAGTCTGGTGCTTTTTGTCTAGATACAAAAATGATGGCAGGAGGACAGGAGGTTGGTGCTGAAGGAGGAGGAGGACGTGGCGGTGATGAAGCAGGAAGTCAGAGTTCAGAGGTCGCTCTCTCCGTACAGAGCCGTGGAGAAGGACATGTAGTCGAGGGCCCCGGGGACCCCGTCCGGCCCGGAGTACGGAGCCATGCGGGCGATGCAGTAATCCGCCTGGTCCGGAGGAAGCTCGCGGCGCAGCTCGTCCGGTAAAATGTAGTTCTGTGGAGGAGGGAAAATAAAGGACATTTTTATCATAGAAAAATAGCTTTTAGCTACCATTACAGTCTACATTCAGAAGTACCAGATGGTGATGAAGTGGGGATATTTTAATATGTAAGCCTATTTGTTTGAAAAATGTCACTGGTCACCGGCTTGAGCTTCAATAATCAGGATCCATGTATTTAAGAATGGAAGTAGACATCACATACAGAGCATCAACTAGTTCCTGAACAGTGTCCTTCACATGCTGATATCAAGAGAGGGAGTTACACCGTCACAAGATGGAGGAACAGAAAGCAGTATTCAATGTTTACTTCAGATTAGCTCCACGTCAGAAATGAGCATGCTTGATGTCTCTCTCCATAGAGGCTGAATCATCATGTTAATCACATAGCTATCATCTGCCTCAAACAGTCCTGATGCTCTTCTAGGTAATCAGACATCCTGTCATGTTCACAGCTACAGTTGGGATACCTTTGTTACCATGTGACTCTGATATTGGAAGAGCACATTCAGTATTTTCCCAACACTATTTATTTTTGTCTTTCATCTTCTTAACAATAAAACTCTAAAAGTGAAAACTTAAGAAGAGATAAGTACATCCATAGTAGTTTTACCAAGAATGAATGCTTCTACACGGTGTTTACCTTGTCCCCGGCCAGGACCTTGAAGGAGGCGACGACCTGGTCGGCGGTGTCCGTGTCCGCCGTCTCTCGGGACATGAAGTCGATGAACCCCTGGAACGTGACGATGCCCATCCTGTTGGGATCCACGATGCTCATGATGCGGGAAAACTCGTTCTCACCCTGAAGGCAACACGGAGGGACGGTGAGGCTCAGGTGCAACACACACACACACACACACACACACACACACACACACACACACACACACACACACACACACACACACACACACACACACACACACACACACACACACACACCCACACACACACACACACACACACACACACACACACACACACACACACACACACACACACACACACACACACACACACACACACACACACACACACACACACACACACACACACACACACACACACACACACACACACACACACACACACACACACACACACACACACACACACACACACACACACACACACACACACACACACACACACACACACACACACACACACACACACGGCAGGTACACTGCATGCAGATATAACTCGTAAATACATAGAATTAATTAATTTCAGGTTGGCTTGAATTTGTACCAAATAAAAGTGTGTTTCCAGATTATTTATAATACTGAAACAATACTGGAATAAATGTACCTACATTACATGCAAAAATGTGAAATAGTAAATACAATGAACCCTCACTTTAAAACATGCAAACTATTCCTTTATGTGTGGAATATCTCTATGAATCGAAATTAAGATATACATTTATTTATACAATCTATAAAATAAGGCTTACAACTTTTCCTGTGTCCTGGTTAAACACACAGACAAACGGTCATACTTGAATGGGCTCATGGCTTTACCAGGTTGTAACCAATGGAGATAAGGCAGGTTTTGAAGTCTTCAGCATCCATGAATCCTGATCTCTTCTACAAGGTCGGACAAAGGGAGGAAACCAGGAGGAGGAAGAGGAGGAGGAAGGAAAGTGGAAGGAAATCACCAGAGTAGAATTAAGGAGGAAAATCGGTAGTGGGAAAAAGGAGGTTTAAGTAAGGTAAAAGGTGGAATAAATAAGAAGATAGCGACGGAAGGATGGAGAGAGGCAGGGGAAGTCAGTAAAAGTGGAAGTTAAAAAAGTTTAAGAGGCAGTAGGAAACCAGGAGGAGGAAGGATGAAGACAGGCCAGAAAAAAGGAGGGAATGTGGGAAAAAGGAAATCACCGGCAGAGTAGAATTAAGGAGGAAATCGGTAGGAAAATGTTGGGAAAAAGGAAGTGTAGGAGGCAGTGAAAGATGGAATGAAGGAAGTGTAGGAGGCAGTGAAAGGTGGAATAAAGGAAGTGTAAGAGGCAGTGAAAGGTGGAATGAAGGAAGTGTAGGAGGCAGTGAAAGATGGAATGAAGGAAGTGTAGGAGGCAGTGAAAGATGGAATGAAGGAAGTGTAGGAGGCAGTGAAAGATGGAATGAAGGAAGTGTAGGAGGCAGTGAAAGGTGGAATAAAGGAAGTGTAAGAGGCAGTGAAAGGTGGAATAAAGGAAGTGTAAGAGGCAGTGAAAGGTGGAATAAAGGAAGTGTAAGGTGGAATAAAGGAAGTGAAAGGTGGAATGAAGGAAGTGAAAGGTGGAATAAAGGAAGTGAAAGGTGGAATAAAGGAAGTGAAAGGTGGAATGAAGAGAGTGGGGAAGAGGTACAAAAGAAAACACATTAACCCTTCGTTGAGTACCTGTGCATCGTTGGCGATATCGAAGCCCAGGCTGATCAGGCAGGCCTTGAACTCCTCCGCACCCAAAGTGCCCGAGTGATCCTGGGGGGTGAGGCGGCGCCGTGGGGGCCATGCAGCGACACATACAGGGGGGAGGAAGGTGAGGGGGGGAGGAGGATGTGTGGGGGGGAGTGCATCATGCACAGGGGGTCAAATGAGGTGAGGAGGGGGGGGGGGGGGGGGGGTCGTGCAGGAGATAGAAAGAGAACACAGTGCATTTCCATTAGGATCCTGCAGGGGGCAGCAGAGGTTAATGTGCAGCCAGGCAGTAACTCTGTGTGGGGGGGGGGGGCGTCTTCTCATCATCACAACAAGCACAAATATACCTTTTATGTGTAAACAGCATTAATGCAAAATCACTCATTAAACACAGTTCAGAATCACATTAATTTAAACCATATCCTCACACATTGTATGTACATACCATAGACCGGTAACAAACACGATTAACAATTATTAAAACTATTGATTAAACTGCTGATCTTTTTTTATTTATTCATGTTTTAGTTTGAGCACATTTTTACTTTTAATTCTTATTTTTTAATATATATTTTTTTAATTGTGTTTTATTTATTTCCTTTTAAAATGGCGCAATTTAAAAAGAATATTATTTTCTCAATTTTTTTTTTCTTTTGCTTTATTTTATTTTCTTTTATTAAATTCTTATATTTATATAAATGTATTTAATCTGTTTTGTTTGATTTTTAACTGGATATTTATAAAAACCCAATTATATTGAGTTTAATATCAAAGAAAAAAAAAAAAATTACATTTACAGTGAATTTCCACTTCATTTTTCTTCATGAATGAGATCAATTACAATTGGATTTTATGATTAGGCAATTAAGCTTTTATCAATCAACCAACTAATACTATCAGCTCTACTTAAGATATTCTGCTGATTATATAAAATCCTATTATATATCATAATTAGTTTCAACAAACCGTCTCAACAAACGTTTTATTATTCCAAAGCCTCTGCAGCTCCACATATCCTCCTATAAGAGGGCGGGCTTATTGAACGTGGAACAGACTTCAGATCCACATTTGGCTCTCTGTCTCTGATCCTCGTCTTCAGGTATTGATTAACAAACGGACGGAAAAATGTGTGAGGTAATGTTGGAGTCAAAGCTGGTCCATAATTGGAGCTGACGGACGGAGCCTCGGTGTAAACAGGAGGATCTGAAACAGCCTTCAATGGAGATACATCTCAGAGCCACCTGACATGGAAACTACAGACTCAAACCCATTGACTTTTTTGTTACAGATGGGGTCTAGCAAGCTACATGAATGTCTGGGAGCAAATACATTTTATATGCTACACAAATACGGCAAGGATCCTTTGAATTTTCGGAATATTGGGTTGCAGATTAACATTTTCCAAAGGGGGGTTCGTTTAGCATGAAACACTTGAGATAACTAAAGGATAAGTTACAAAGAAAGTAGAAAGAAAGTGAAAACTATTTCTGCTAAACAGTTAGCAATGATTGAGAGTCAGAGCTAAACATTTCAGATGTGTGTATCTCACACGGCACTGTCACTTTAATTCATGTACCTTTGTTATTCATGTTTTATTATCTTCTTTAAATGCCATTTCATAATATGTTTCTTAATGTCTTTTATTTTTGTAAAGCACTTTGAATTGGCTTGTGTTGAAAGGTGCTAAACAAATAAACTTGCCTTGCCTATAGTGGAAATAAAATACTTGTTTGGCCTTCACTGGTCATTATGAAGTGAATGTTGATTGCACCAGGTAATGGCTGAGAATAAGGACGTTTAAATACCTTTAAGTCTCGCTTTAGGGATGCCATTCTGTCTGCCTCCATTAGCACCCTTTCACAGTAAAAGCCCCAGACATTTACACTGCATCACTGACTGCAAGAGAGCATTTTGCTAAGAGGCAACTAAACAGAAAATCCTACAACTCGTCAAAATAGTTAATAAGTCATTCTACAACTCGTCAAAATAGTTAAGTCATGCTACAACTCGTCAAAATAGTAAATAAGTCATTCTACAACTCTAGAACTTTATTTAGCCTCCGTATTGTTTATGGTTGAATGTGGGCCGCGAGCAGTTTTTAGATTCTTAAGTGGGCCCTGAGATGAAAAAGGTCGGGAACCGCTGCTCTAGAGTAAATGCATCTCTAAAGCAGCCGTTTGACACTTTGGGAAAAACATAATTCACTTTCTTGCTGCAAAGGCCAATAACCTTTTGCAGCACCGCGATGTTTACCCCACCTGCAGCCTGGGGTGAAGGAAGGAAAGAACAAGTATTTTAAAAGCCCTTCTGAGAGCACTAACCCTGTCGAAGTGGTTGAAGGAGGCTCGGTACTCGTTCAGCTGCTCCTGGCTGATGCCTTTAGCGTCTCTCGTTAAGACCTGGTTCTCGATCTCGTTGATGGTGCGGGCGATGGTGGTGAGCAGCTGCTCCCAGCCCACACGGATGTGCTGCACAGAGGGAGAGGAAGTGTGAGGAATACCAACCAACTATATGCAATATGAGCTGTATTACATTACATGTTACTTGTTAGACGCTTTTATCCAAAGCGACTTACATACTCAATACTGTGGACAATCCCCACAGGAGCACTTTGGGGTGAAGTGTCTCAGGGACACAACGACATGCTGACTGCAGTGGGGTTTGAACCTGTCAACCGACCACCAACGCACTAGTCCACTGCGCCACACGCCTCCACTATATGTGCTATATATATATATGCTGTTAATAACTGTGCAATATATACCTGGCTGCTAAATCCTCAGAACTGTTACAGGATGAGTATTGTGTAACTTTTTATTTTATTCCATTCTAACTTTCTTTTAACTTTTTTAACTTTGCACTTTTGTCTGCATGCTTCTACATAACATTAAGCTGTCTTTTGCTCTTTTTCTGCTGTAACAACGTAAATGTCCCCTCTGTGGGACTACTAAAGGTATTCTGATTCTGAATTAAGATGACACTGAAAGTAATGAGACACCACAAATAGAGTTGGAACCAGATGCTGCATTACAAATAATGTAGAAAGCTTCCATGTCACTGCTTGCTTGTTTTTATTATTTGTATTTTTAAGTTCTACTTTTTTCAATGGGTCTTTAATTCAATATATACTGAACTATATGTGGTTTTGTACATTTATAAAAATGAGTTTGGAGGACAAAGATGGAGTGAAGAACATATTGATCTGGGGGGGCATGTTTACAGGCGTCTGAATCTGTAGGGACTTAGATTGGGAACTGAAAGGTCGCGGGTTCACCTCCTGATTGACCTAATACAGGGGGTGTTTCTCAATGTCGAGGACGCTTGCTTGGTAGCACATGTCTTCCGAGTCACTTGCTTCAGAAGCGAGGCAAGAATCCTTCATAGCCTCGGATAACAAAGAATGGTGGAACAGGCTAACAGGTGTGCGTCACGAGGCCCCGCCTTAAATGGAGCGCGATTTCCGCCAAAGATTTGGGGAAATTGGTCCGTGCGCAAAGCATTGTGGGGATTTTAAGACCGCGGAGTCTATACATGTGCAGCCTTGACATTTCGAAAGTACGCCGGCCTCGGGAGGATTCCAAGTATGCTGGACATTGGAACAGTCCTTCGGTGGGACTCGATGGCGTAGTATGCTTGAGGAGCCTTCCTCGACATTGAGAAACACCCAGAGTCTGGACCTGTCGCTGTAGAGGTCGCCGGTTCAACTCCTGGGCTCGGCTGCTCTCAAAAAATAAATGCATGTGTTTTAATATATTGTTGTATGTATCATGTGTCTGTTATGTGTATTTCTATATCCATAGTTGTGGGCATGTGTGTGTGTCCATGACTGAAATGAAAAACGGACCATCATTTTTCGTCAACTGGTTTTTGTTCATATATTTTTTTAATTGTTTTAAAATGATACATTATTTTGTTTATTTTCAGAGCTCGAATTGTTGTTTTGTTTATTCATTTAATTCCTATTTCAACTTTGTGTAGGTTGAAATAGTTGATACTAGACATCGGGGTGGGTGAGGGGTTGTTGTGTTGTTCAATGTTTAATAAAATGCCGGCTATGTTCATTTAATATTGTTCCTTCTATCATTGAAAGCAACCTTTTACATAGCATATGTATAATAGATTTAATTTGTTAGCGCTTTTACAAGTGCTCAAAGACGCTTTACAGATATATTGAAGAGAAAATAAAATAAAATAAAATAAAGGAACAACAAATAAATATATAGTTAAAGTTAAAGTCAAATAATACAAAAACAATCACACATTAAAAGCCAGATTGAAGAGGTGAGTTTGTGTGAGTGTTTTGAAGGTGGTGAGGTCAGTGCAGTCTCTGATGGGTTGGGGGAGTGAGTTCCAGAGGGAGGGGGCAGCGACGGAGAAGGCTCTGTCCCCCCAGGTCCGGTGATTGGTGCGGGTGGGGATGGATAGGAGGTTGGCTTCTGATGAGCGGAGGCAGCGGGAAGGGGCGTGGTGGTGCAGCAGGTCTGTGAGGTAGGGGGGGGCCTGATTGTTGAGGAGGACTTCGAAGTTGATTCTTTGACGGAAGGGGAGCCAGTGGAGGTTCTGGAGGACGGGAGTGATGTGGTCTCGGGAGCGGGTGTGGCTGAGGAGGCGGGCAGCAGAGTTCTGGATATGTTGGAGTTTATTGAGGAGGTTGGATGGTATGCCGTAGAGGATGCTATTGCTATTACGTGTTGATTATACTTTGTGCTATCAATCCAAATCTGCAAACCCACTACAGATATTGAATACATGTCTAGTCAAATGTAGTAGAGTGAAAGTTAAAGTATCATAAAATGAAATACTCAAGTAGAGAACAAATTAGTACAGTATTAAAGTACCAACTAAGTTCAGTCATTGATCAAATGTACCTGCAGCACGGCCTGCTTTTGACAGACTAGTACGTATTAACACAAATACATTTTAAAAAGTGACCCTGTTCCTTTTTGGATTTCTATTCACGCAAACGACGAGGGATTCAGAATGATGAAGGATTATTGTTTCTGCTTTTCTTCTAAATGCATAACAGCCTCTCGCTGACTAGCAGAATACAGAAGGAGATAAAACATATCATTTGCATAAATACACCAACACAATGTGGCATTTAAATACACACACACTCTGAATATGAGTCAGTTGATGTGCGCAATTTCAATAACAAGATTCACATGAATTATTGGCCTGTAAAAATCCTTCTTGGCAGGCGGTCGGGGGGGGGGGGGGGGGGGTTATGGTTCCCATAAACCATCAAAAATAATGTGATGGAAAACTGCAGTGTCAGGAGAAACTCAGGATGTAACTCCAGAAGAGTCTCCTGAGGTTTTTAGGAACGTCCTGCCTCCATTAAATCTGTTCTTTGTGGAAAACTATGAACATTTTGCACAAACATAACCATTCACGGAGCATTTGAACATTGGCTGAGTGAAATGCTCTGAAAAGGCCCGTGGTGCATTCAGGTGCTCCTTATTATTATTATATTCTTCCAATTGCGGTGTGTTCATGAGCAACACCCAGAGTCTGGAGAATGAAGTGCATTTTTTCTTTTAATGTTTATTTTAAATGCCATTTTCTTAATGTCTTTCATTTTTTGTAAAGCACTTTGAATTGCCTTGTGTTGAAAAGTGCTATATAAATAAACTTGCCTTGCCTTGCTCTATAAGATGAAGTATTTCAGTGGGTTACGTGGTTGTTGTTTCATTTCAAAACAATGTATACAAACATCAAAAGTTACATGCTCTGTTGTAATAAGTCAACCGCTCAGAGATGTCCCGCCCCTTAGCGTACATGGGAGAGAAACTCCTTCTGCAGGGAACACAGGCCTCTGCAGACCATTTACATGCACTAAAACCTATAGAACACACAACAGGAGAGGGAACACCACAAGAAGCCTCTTTAATAAAATGTAGCTCCAAACACAAGAGGTTAACAACACTTGGTGGTTTAGGTCTCTTTCGTACCTCCATGGTGTAGTTGGTGTGCTTGTTGTCGAAAATGAGCGCCTCCTGGATCAGCTGGTGGTCTCCCTCCAGCTGGTCGATCTTTGGCTTGTAGTTGACGATGTTCTTCTCGTACTGACGGAGGTGAGTCAGCTGATCCTCCAGCGTGCCGTTCATCTCCATGGAGATGCGCCCGATCTCCTGCACAGACCGTAGACTGGTAAGTTTAAAGGTCCCCTATTATACTGTTCTTCATCAATACATTACAGGTCTCAGATATATACAGAACCTGTCTCTGATTGGCTGAAACACCAACTAGATCATTGCAGCATTACCCATAATCCCCTCTGTTTCAGCCCTGTTTCCAAAGTGCTGATTCTCTGTCTGTTACTTTAGATGAAAATAAGGAGCCCCTCCCCACGCCCCTCTGAGAGACATTTGGTTACAAAGAACTCAATGGAGCTCTAGGAGGAGATTCAGGTGATAAGGGGGGGGGGGGGGGGGTTACCTTGGTTGCTGATTGGCTAATGGTTACACAAGACAAAACATCGTTATGACATCATAAAGTGGCCAAAATCTGTGTGTGTGTATGTGTGTGTGTGTGTGCTGCACTGACCTCCATCTTGGTCTGGATCCAGGGTCCGATCACGTTGGCCTGGTTGGCGAACTGTCTGCGCAGACGCTCGTTGTTCTGCTGCCGGGCGTGCTCCTCGATCAGAGCCTGGTCCCTCTGAGGAACCAGCTGCCGCACCTGAGAGGAGACACACACATCCACCATTTACACTTAAATATATGTCAATCCTGCCAAACGTGCTGCGAAGAACTCTGCATGACTTTGTTAGAGACTGGTCCCCAATTGCACCGTACATGAAGCAAGAATGGTCAAGTGTCATAACTGTGGGCGTAAATATTACATGATAAGTGCTCACACACGAGTACTACGTTGCTACTGTTGCTGTTTGACTATTTTTGTTGTTATTGTTTTGTCGGTTATATCATGTTTTGTTGTGTTGTCCCTAATGTTTTTTGTATTGTCTCACTTGAAAATAAAACAAAGTGTGTTCTTTCCTGCTGGTGACGTTTCCTCACCTTGTCCCACTTGGCGTTGACCTCCTGAGGGTTGATGGTGGTGTACGGGTTAGTGCCGGCCATGTTGACGTGGTACGTCTGCACGATCTTGGCGATCTCGTTGTGGATGCCGAGGATCGCCTGCCGCTCTTTGTCCGCCTCGGGCAGCGTGGCCTTGAACTGCTCGTGGGCCGTGCTCAATCCCTGAGGTACAAACATGAACATTTAAACCAAAATACAGGTTTTTTTGTACCTCAAACAAAGGAAATATACTCTGTCTTCCTACATTAGAAACACAACTGCTTTTTTAACATTTATGAGGCAGGAAGAGTCTGCTTTCTGCTCTTCTACGTCCAATTGATAGTGAGATAA